>NC_037681.1:107229190-107421357 GCF_003255815.1 Theropithecus gelada
AAAGCCCAAACCAAAAAAAAAAAAAAAAAAAAAAAAAAAAAAAAAAAAAAAGAAATTAACTGTATAGGTGTAAGCGTTATTGGACTTCCTCTTTGCCATCTGCTGGATCTGTGTTTCCTTTATTTTTCTGAGTTCCCTTTGCCTTTCTGATTTTGAGTAGTCTGGGAAATGCATTCTATCGCCTTAACTTTTATTTCTCTTGATGATTATTCATTTCAGGAAGAGGAAAATAACAAGAAATCTGGGAGGACAGCTGGTCATCAGTTTGGAGTTACATGGCGGTATGTCACACGTAATTAGAACCTTGAATTACAGTGTCTTACAGTACATGGAATATGCCCCATCACCCCGTGAAGATGTTTTCTTGTGATGTTCTTAAATAATTGATTTTTATTGTGCAATATAAATTTCACCATTTGTATTTCTATACATTTAGACCATTTTTCAGTAGGGTCTTTATCTCCATTCAGCAACACAAGAATCTGTTGAGAGGTTGACCCTTTTTTTTTCCCCCTCATCTGTTTAACTCTGCATAACTTTCATATGGTATGGTTCCTTTGGTAGTTTCATTAACAGTGCTACCTTGGAATATATACCTCTAATTCTGAAAGATTTAATACTTTTGTTTACTAAAAGTATCATGGACACTAGAGTGTACTGCTAAATTAAGACCACTGACCAACATGTAGACGTACACAGCAGTTTAAATGAAAGATAATAATTATGTTGGAGAATTTAAGTTAGCTGGGTGTCTAAAAGGAGGATATTTCATGTGAATGTCTGGAAAGGGAAAGCTACCATGATTATCTAAAATCGTTATTGAAGTGATGAATTTGATAGGATGAAAGGTTAAATTCCTTGGGGTAGGCTGGACGCGATGCCTCACGCCTGTAATCCTGGCACCGTGGGAGGCCGAGGTGAGTGGATCACTTGAGGTCAGGAGTTTTGAGACCAGCCTGACTAACATGGTGAAACCCCATCTCTACTAAAAATACAACAATTAGTTAGGGGTGGTGGCATGTGCCTGTAATTCCAGCTACTCCGGAGGTGGAGGCGGGAGAATCACTTAAACCCGGGAGGCCGAGGTTGTGGAATGGGAGAAGAGATGAAAGTACATATGCTAGAATATGACCAGAAGGATCCTCCAAAAGAAACCATTTTGCCTCTGGGAAGTAGCAGCTGAAGATTGAAGAAGGATGAGGAATCTTTACTAGGGACCTTGTCATACAGTTGCTGCTTGTTTTTAATGCATAGATATTTATATACTTGTTTATAAACTTTTCATTTTCAATTCTAATTCTGCCACTTAACCTGCAAAGCCCCGACAACACATTAAGATTGTTAAGTCTTGATTTTCCCCATTTTCAAAATGATGATAACCATAACGCCCTGTAAGAATTGAGATAATGCATGTAAAGTACTTGGCACATTGCCTGGAACATAATAAACTGTCAGTAAATGGTGGTAGCTCTGATTGGTATTTCCTGTTGCCTGGGTTCACATTTACTCTCTTGTGTCTAGAGCAAAAAACAATGCTGAGAGAATCTTTTCTCTAATGCCAGAGAAAAATGCACATTCCTATTGCACAATGATCCGAGGAATGGTGAAGGTACATTTGTTTTATTTATTTTTATCTTTAATTTCCACCAATCAGGGTGTTTCAGCCTCAGAACCACTAACATTTTGGGTCAGATAATTTGTTGTGGGGTCTGTCCTGTGCATTGTAGGATGTTAGTAGCTCTCTGGGTTCTACCCACTGGATGCGAGTAGTACACTCCTCCCCCACTTTCAGTTGCGACAAATAAAAATATGTTCAGGCATTACCAGTAGATAGAAAACCACTGCACTAGAGTATGAGCTTCATGAGAACAGGAGCCTGATCTATTGAGCCTGAGCTATGTTACCAAACTCTAAGACAGAAATGTGCAAGGACTTCTTAAGTAAATGAATTTGATGATGCTTAATTTTTCCTTTTCCTTTTCCAGCACCAAGCTTATGAGCAGGCGTTAAACTTGTACACTGAGTTACTAAACAACAGACTCCATGGTGAGTTTGAGAACTCCCCTCCATCCCTTTCTCCATTTCCTTCTTTCTCTTAATTGTCTGTGTGAGGGCTTTGGATCTTGCCTCAGTCATTGGCCTATACTTTGTCTTTTCCTGAGGCATAGGTGATTGAAGCAAGAGTAGAGATCCAGAAAGGAGAGTGGTTTTCCAGTTTTGTGGGCATGTGATTAGCCAAGGGACACATAGGAATGACTGCTTTGCCTTAAACTCAGCCATTTAGGGATTCATCTTCAACCCCAAATTTTATCATTTTTTTATTTTACAGCTGATGTGTACACATTTAATGCACTGATTGAAGCAACAGTATTCGTGATAAATGAGAAATTTGAGGCAAAATGGAGTGATATACTGGTAAGGAGGAATCCTCAGTTTATTTTTTAATAGGGCTTAAATACTCTTTGCCAGAAATAGATGGGCTGGCCAGGTGTGGTGGCTCAAACCTGTGATACCAGCACTTTGGGAGGCCGAGGCGGGCAGATCACCTGAGGCCAGGAGTTCGAGACCAGCCTGGCCAACATGGTGAAACCCGTCTCTACTAAAAGTACAAACAAAGCCGGGCGTGGTGGTGCATGCCTGTAATCCCAGCTACTTGGGAGGCTGAGGCAAGAGAATCGATTGAACCCGGGAGGCAGAGGTTGCTGTGAGCAGAGATTGTGCCACTGCACTCCAGCTTTGGCAACAGAGCAAGACTCTCAAAAAAAAAAAAAAGAAAGAAAAGTATATGAGCTGGAGATAGCATTTATGAGCATGTGCATGGCAGTCACTGTGTAGCAGTTAACTGTTCACTACCCTTTCCGCAGCCCTGGAACTCAGCTGTGTCTGGCACATGAGAAGAAAAAGTTACTTGACCCAGAGTATACAGCTAGAATTCTGGACCATTTTATTCATTTATTTTTCATAATAGTTTTTCTGTTACAAAGTAATGCATATTTGCTGTCAAATTCCTATCAGGTGTAAGTTCAAAAAGTTGAAATCACTGGATTGATTCTTGCCTAGTAACTTAAGAACAGAAACGGCTGGGCACGGTGGCTCATGCCTATAATCCCAGCACTTTGAGGCTGAGGCGGGTGGGTTACCTGAGGTCAGGAGTTTGTGAGCAGCCTGACTAACATGGTGAAACCTCGTCTCTACTAAAAATACAAAAATTAGCCAGCCGTAGTGGTGCACGCCTGTAGTCCCAGCTACTCAGGAGACTGAGGCAGGAGAATCGCCTCAACTCAAGATTGCGCCCCTGCACTCCAGCCAGGGCAACAAGAGCGAAACTCCGTCTCAAAAAAAAAAAAAAAAAACAACCAAAAAAACCACTTTTTTATATCATACTGGTCTATTACTTTTGAGTCTTTTCTTGGAAAACTCTCCTTGGTAGAAGACTGAAGACAGTTGACCACCTTGATCAAGTGGGGTGGGTGTTTGCATTAGCAGGCTTCTTTAAAAGGCAGAATCATGGAACCTGCTAATTAATAAACAGTTCTTAAAATAGGGATATAGTTACTAACTTGCTTTAAACATAAGCAAGAACGCTAAATTCTTTATTTTGTATGAAACAGATTATTGGACAGATTACCCAGGAATGAAAGATACTTGTTTTTTATTCAACTAGGAGCTGCTAAGACACATGGTTGCACAGAACGTGAAACCAAATCTGCAGACTTTTAATACCATTCTGAAATGTCTCCGAAGATTTCATGTGATTGCAAGATTGCCAGCCTTACAGCTTTTACGTGAAATGAAAGCCATTGGAATAGGTGAGGATGCGCCCTTGATTCCTCTGAAGACAGAGACTGTGCCAGCCAGAGGTTTCAGGTCAACATAAGCAAAGACCTTTAAATTCTTCTTCTGCTTACATAATATGCTGGAAATTTTGTTTCCATGTTTGACACATTAAATTAAATGTACTGTACTTATGGTGGGAGTGTCTTTATCATCTTAGTGTTCATTAGTATTTTAGGTACTTTGTTTATGGTTCTGTTGAATCTGAGGAGAAGTGATTGCTTTGAGTTAGCTAGTTTTAAATTCATGACATTTTTCCAGCATAATTAGGTATTTGAACCTAAGTGTGTGCTAGTATATTGTATATTTTTCATTGGTTACTTTATTGAAAGTTGCTTTGGGAATCAATTCACTTAAATATATTTTACTGTTCTCAGTGAAGAATGTGACTAAGTATTTGGACTTTCAAAAAGTGATTAAGTCTTTATGATAGTTTTTCACCTTTACATTAATGAGTTGGAAAATATCTTTGTTCAAAGGAATAGAAATGCATCTATTGCTTAAATATTAACATTAATATGTTTTAAATTCAGTGTGTCTCAGTAAACTATATTTTGGATTGCTGTGTGTTTACCTCATTGTTTATTTTTTCTATTCACCTGGTAATTCGAGAACCCTCGCTTGCAACATATCACCATATTATTCAGCTGTTTTATCAACCTGGTATGTATGGCCTTAAATTGTGTTAATTTATATAGAAAATTGACCAGCTTTCTTGAATTTATGTGATTAATTGTTGCAGGTTATCTTCTCTGCATATGAATTAAGAAAAGATAATTTGTAAATTAACCTGTACAGCCTGAGCAGAAAGTTGTGGCTTTTTTTTTAGAGATAGGATCTTGCTCATTGCAGCCTTGAACTCCTGGGCTCAAGCAGTCCTCCCTCCTTAGCCTTCTGAGTAGTTGGGATTACAGATACCTACCAGCATGCCCAGCTGATTTTTTTTATTGGACAGGGTCTTACTACCTAAAATTATTCTTGAGGTTAGCAATCTTGTTTATGGTATGAAACTTGAGCTGGAGGGGAGAGGGTTATGGAATGTACTGTCAGTGATGTTGTACAAACGGGAATGGTTAGAATGTATTTTGGCTGAAGTCCCTTTTGTTCTTTGGAGCTATGCTATTTAATACTGTAGCCACTAGCCACATGTGGCCAGTTAATTAAAATTAAGTAAAATAATAAATTATTTTGTCACATTAGTGCTCAGTAGCCATGTGTCTAGTGGCTACCATGTTCAGTGATGCAGGTTCAGAACATTTCCATCTTTGCCAAAAGTTTGTGGACGTTGCTGCTTCAGAGGAAAGGTAAACTTATTGTGAAGCCTTTTGGTAGGACCTCAAGGCTCCATTCGTTGTCCACTTTTAGGTCAGTTCCAGTGGGAGCTCTGCTCTGTAGATGGACTTTGGAGAGAGACACACCTGAACTGAGATGTCGGCTCTATCATTTATTTACCAGCTGTGTCAAAGTGACTGGATACCTACCTGAGGAATAGCAGCAGGGTGTGGTAGTTAAATGAGTTCCACACCGTGTCTGCTACTCTGTTTGGAAGGCACATATGAGACACTCAGAATCTTTTAGTTCTTATCCATTTATCCCCAGCCTAAGAAATAACCCTTGAGTTCAGAATTGACAGTTCTAGTCATTCTTTCTCGTGATAGACTATAAAAATTACAGAAGAGAACTTGATTCTCTCTGGTTTGGAGGACTAATTTTGTAAAATCCATATCATCACCTGTATAGGCAAATTTTATCTTTAGGAAAAGGAACCAAACAGTTAATTGACTGTACCTTGGAAACAGATAAAGTTTCCATAATTGTGTCCCCTAAAATTTTACTCAACCTTGGTGAGATTGTGATGGAGCTAGTATTTCTGACCCCAAAGTATATTCCTTTCCTCTGTAACTCTCATCACTGGTTCAATTGCTAATCAAAGTCAGATGTACTTACATTTCCTAAGTAACAGCCAGGACTGGGGGATGGGGAATCTGGGGGAGCTGTGTTGGTTTGTCTTATGTATATAAATTGCCTGTCTGCAATAATAATTTTGGCTTACGCCTGTAATCCCAGCAATTTAGGAAGCTGAGACAGGAGGATTGCTTGAGCCCAGGAGTTTGAAAACAACCTGGACAACACAGAGAGACCTCCATGTCTACTAAACATGGAAAAAGTAGCTGGACATGGTGGCGCTCCCCTGTAGTCCCAGCTACTCAGGAGTGTGAGGCGGGAGGATTGCTTGTGGCCAGGAGGTGGAAAGTGTAGTAAGCTGCATTTGTCCCACTGCACTCCAGCCTAGGTGACAGAGCAAGACCCTATCTCAATAATAATAATAATTTCTAGGAATTTACCCAAAAGAGAAAGCTTAAATTAGCCTAGAAACAATACATTGAAAAGAGAATATTATGTAACTGATAAAATTAAGAATGTTAGCAAAGGGAAACATGCTTGAGCAAATTGTGAAACTATCTGCACTGTCATTACAACTCTGCTACCACGAACACACAGAACAGGTTGGGAACAGAGTGTAGAGAAATATTTGACTGGGAATATTGCAGATGATTTTCTGACCTATTAGTGCTCAGCTCACGTTATTTTTAAGAACTGCCCTGTCCATTCTAGTTTACTTTTTCTTGACCTCATTCTGATTATATTTAAAGGGAACACAAATGATTACTAGCAAAAAACATTTTTGGTTGGGCGCAATGGCTCGTGCCTGTAGTCCCAGCACTTTGGGAGGCTGAGGCGGGCAGATCATGAGATCAGGAGTTCAAGACCAGCCTGACCAACATGGGGAAACCCCGTCTCTACTAAAATTACAAAAAATTAGCCAGGCGTGGTGGCGGAGGCCTGTAGTCCCACCTGCTTGGGAGGCTGAGGCAGGAGACTCGGTTGAACTGGGAAGCGGAGGTTGCAGTGAGCCGAGATTGTGCCATTGCACTCCAGCCAGGGCAACAGTGCATCACTCCATCTCAAAAAAAAAAAAAAAAAAAAAAAAGTTTTTCTAAGTATGCTGGTTTGGTGAGGGAGTGTGTGTTACTGTCTGCCTCCTACTCCAGTAAGTCAGGCTTCATGTGAAGAGCCTAAAGAAAGGGGAAAGTCTCAGTGGAGCACATGAATAGAGACCTGTGATTATTCCAGATTTTACAGAGAATTGCTCTCTGCAGGGTGTAGTGGTTCCTTTAGCAAGCATTGGCCTCCACCCAGCTCTATGCGAGGACATAGGCTGGAGGTGAAGGAAGGAGAAATGTGTCCCTTTGTACTAGGTACTGTGAGGTTGGTGGTGGTAAAGGAAGTGGATTAAACACATTTGCTTTCTTGTTCTGCAGGAAACCCTTCAAATAGATCATCCTTCATCATTTATGATATAATGAATGAATTAATGGGAAAGAGATTTTCTGCAAAGGACCCGGATGATGGTATGTACAGAAATCACTTGTGTTTTCCTCCTCCAAAGACAGAGGGCCGGTTTCCCTGAGTGCCAGTTAGAGGCCTCGTGATCCCTATATAGCTTAGTAGTATTTTTGTTTCTATTTTTTAAATAAATTTGAGTACATAGTAGGTGTATATAGCTTAGTAATATTTGCCATGATCTTTCTGAGAAAGCCAAAATGTCTGTGGCACGTTCCTGCCTCTCTTAAGTTTTTACGTTCCTAGCTTTATTTTACATGTTACCAGTTTTGTTGGCAGGATTTTTGTTAATGTTACTGACTTGAAACTATATTTTATCCATTGTAACCAAAGCTCTTGTGAACTTTGATTTTCAGATAAGTTTTTTCAGTCAGCCATGAATGTAGTAAGTATCATTTCTTTATTAATTCACTATCCATTTCCTAAATTTATCTGTAGCTGGAGGGTTCTTCCTAGTTCCTTTCATTTTCTAACTCCTCAGTCATGTCTTTGCTTCTGTTTTTTCTTCTTTCTCTAAAATCTATAATTTTTTCTTTTCTCTTAGAGATAGAGGTTCACTGTGTCACCCACGCTGGAGTGCAGTGGCTCACCACAACCTCTGCCTCCTGGGTTCAAGCGATTCTCCTGCCTCAGCCTCTTGAATAGCTGGGACTGCAGGTGTGCGCCACCACGCCTGGCTAATTTTTGTATTTTTTTTTGGTAGAGATGGAGTTTCACCATGTTGACCAGGCTGGTCTTGAACTCCTGACTACTTCCCGAAGTGCTGGGATTACAGGCGTGAACCAACACACCTGGCCTAAAATCTGTACTTTTCAATCACATACTATCCCTACCCTTTGTTTATTGTTTACGTTGATGTTTTTCATGCCCTCGAACAGATAAGCTTCCATAATATTTCGGATTTGCCTATTAGTAAGTTAAAATTAATAATGGTTTTTATTTTAGTTTATTTAATCATGCTTATCGTAGGAAAAATTTCAAGCAGTTTTAAGATGAACCCTGTTCCCTAAGGGTAATTTAATTGCTTTACTATTAGATTGGTGCAAAAGTAATTGTGGCTTTTGCCATTACTTTCAGTGGCAAAAACCGCAATTATAAAAGCCACTACTTTCAATGGCAAAGACCACAATTACTTTTGCACCAACCTAATATTTAGTGTGGATCCTACCAAGGTATTTACTCTGGGTACTCAAGTGTATGTATATCCAGGCATACTTTCAGGGTGTTTTATTTATTGACAGCGATCAGTATTTCATAGTAAGAACTATAACTTAACTTTCCTGTGGGTAGATTTTGGGATTACTTCATGGAGATTTTTACTAGTCCAGACTCTGCACTGCAGGTGTCTTTTGTGCGCTTGACCAGATGTTGTTATAGGATTAATTTCTAACGGTATAATTGCTAAATTAAAATAATATTGTAATAAATTTCACAGGACTGGGGATTTGTCTCCCCCCATTTCTTGTAACTTATTTGCTGTCAACCAATAATACGTTTAATCAACATTAAGTGTTTTCACAAGATGCTCTACTGTTTTTATTCATTTGTGAACCACGTGGCTGACAGGGTATCAGAGTGATACTTACTACTTGCAAATTTTCAGTGCTCATCTCTCAGAGATCTAGAACTTGCCTACCAAATACATGACCTTTTAAATACTGGAGACAACCGGAAATTCATTGGACTTGATCATCAGCGTAATTTCTATTAGTAAGTGTGTTGGAAATGTATCCTTTTGCATGAGTTACCATATTCTGCAAGTGGGAGGCTGTTGATGTCCCTGTATACCTCACCTCTGGTTTCAGGCAGCATGCCAGTGATCTAATAGGACATTTTAATTGAGCACTTAGGAATTAAAGCAGTGGTAAAACTGCCAGATTTGAAAGACTGTACTAGTTTGTGTCCTTTGAGTTTGGTTTTTTTTTTTTTTTTTTTTTTTGGCAACAGATTAAAATCTACATATCTTTTTTCCTCTACCCCCTCTCATTTTACATTTTCAAATTGTCATAGCAGGGTGAGCCCTGAAGATTTCCTCTCACCTGCCTTGCTTTTGTATTCAAAGATCAAGATACTGGAACCCAGAGATACTCCCTAAATGGGTTTGCTTTTAGGCAGCTAAGAACATGAATTTAAGAAGGCAGCATGTTAACAGATGTGTGAGAATTGTTTTCTGTGTATCCAAATCCTTGTTTCACATTGAATGTTTCTAAAATGAATTTGAAGTTCAGTATCTATTCACCATGACCTAAGAGTAGACAGAGGAAACAGTTAGAAATGACCCGGTGAGGGTAAGGTGTTTAGTTGGGAAGTCAGCATATACTGGCAGCTCTTAAACCAAGTATTGGCTCGTTTAACTTGAAATTGTAAGTATTTTGAAATTCTTTGTAACATATAATATGCTGTAATTTCACTCATTATTTCCCCTGTTGTTAGACATAGGGACTTTAGACTAAACATACTTTTTGCCTTCATCACAGTTCCAGGTTCTTTGATTTGATTTGTCTAATGGAGCAAATTGATGTCACCTTGAAGTGGTATGAGGACCTGATACCTTCAGTAAGATGGTTCATTACTTGTTATTTATCATTCTAGATGAATTGGGTTTCTGTAGATTAATGCTTTAAAAATGTGTTTCTCTTAATCAGGTCTGCTTTCCCCACTCCCAAACATTGATACATCTTCTCCAAGCACTGGATGTGGCCAATCGGCTAGAAATGATTCCTCAAATTTGGAAAGGTCCGTTTTACTTTGTATGTGTCCAGGTGCATGTCACCTCAGTATCTTCTGTTTTGATAATGAATGTGTTAACATTACTGTTAGGGATGAAAACTTCCATTTTGACTGAACTGAATGTGTTAGTTGAGAGCTACTTCAAGGTCACGTGCTCATGTTGCATGTTGACTATCAGGAGAAAAATTTGTTGAAAATGACTTAAGTCAGTCCCTTGGTGACATAGGAATGAGCTGACTTTTGTGCACCTGTTGTGTGATATGACCCAAAGAAAGTAAGTGCTGATGACGTAGCAGACCCTAAATCTGAATGAAGGCCTTGGATCCGAGAGCCTGTGCAATTCCCCTGTGCCAGTGTGGCCTCACTTTGCTAACCAGTCAGTGATGATTATGATTCCAAGTAATAGCCATGAGCGTCACGCATCATGGGTGTGTGTACTGGTCTGTCTTATGTGTATGACTTGACTGCAAAATGAAATAGATACTCTGTATCTTCCACTAGGTGACTACTGTATTATAAGTAAGTAGGCTCTAGTCCTGCCCTCCTGCTTCACAAGACTGCTGTAATGAGTAATAAAAGTATATCAAAAATTCCCAAGTGCTATAAAACAATGTCTTACCACGTGGAGCTGGTGACCGCTCCCATGTAGTGCACGTGCTGTGATGAACACTTCACTGGAACAAGGCCCAGGCATTGGCTTTTACATTTGTTCCACCTTGAATCCTGGTGGGTTTCTGGAATCCTGGGATAAGCCTAGAATAAATAACAGCAACTTATTTTTACCGAGCAAAAAATAGGTTGACAGTGAACAAGAGAGTGTTGGTTTTACCTAACAATGATCACTCCTTGTTCCTTTCTTGTCTCAAGATAGTAAAGAATATGGTTTCAAGTTCCGCAGCGACCTGAGAGAAGAGATCCTGATGCTCATGGCAAGGGACAAACACCCACCAGAGGTAGGCCTGAAACTCTCCAGCCAGTATATCCTCCCATACTGAGGTCTTAAGGCTAGCTTCCCCAGTTTCATCTGCCATTTTGGAGAGTTCTGCCACCCAAACCCATATTTGAGTGATGATACATCTAAACATATCTTGCCTTTAGCAGAAATCTGTCCTTAAAGTTACCCTCTTTCCTGTAGTCCAAAACAGGCAACATGAAATTAGCTTCTGTCTTCAGCTTGCTTATTAAAAAATCTCCATCTATAAAGGAAATGCATAGCTGAATTTGAAAGTTGTGGCTAATCAAAATACTTAGGACAGGGTCCTCTTTTAATTACTCGTGTGCTATACACATAATATATGCAAATGGTAAAATGCATTTCTCAGAATTTAAGGATCCTGTAATTCTGAACTGAAATTCTCACAAAATCAGTTAGGCAGTTCTGCTGACTCCTAAAGCTTCTCAGCTTCAGGTGGCATTTGCTGACTGTGCTGCTGATATCAAATCTACATATGAAAGCCAACCCATCAGACAGACTGCTCAGGATTGGTCAGCCATCTCTCTCAACTGTATAGCTGTCCTCTTTTTAAGGGCTGGGAGAACTCAGGAAGCCTGGTGAGTACAGTACCACAAGTTTACACTTTAGAAGCTTTTGTATTTGGATCTAAAACATTGACCCACGCTGGTAGAAGTTCTCTCATTTGGCCATGTAACAAGTATTTGATTCGGGAACTTGCAAATACCAACTAAAAAGGAAACTTTTGGAAGAAGACAATATGCATGATGTATTTGAGATAAGGCATGGTTCTCTCAAACCATAGGCTGAGAATTAATTGTCTTTCCCTTTCTACTTTCTGTGTCTATGGACAAGTAAGTCACTTAACCCCATTACTCCACTTAAATGGACTAAAGATCAAAGAAACATGATCAAGGAAACATAGTTTTGAAAATGTTTTGGTCATTTGGGTTATTGAAGTATTTTTGGATGCTTCTCCCATCCCGCTCTCCAGCTTAAAATGTGGGCTGTGTACTTAGACTTCTGGAAGCTGGCATTTACGCACATTAACTAAACTTGGCCTTGACCACAACCCATCCTTGGTTGGTGCCGCTGTGTTCTGGTTATGTTTTTATCAGCACTTCATTCACATACTAATTTTTGTGTTTGTGAATGGGAACCTTAGCCATATTCATGTTTCCAAAAATGAGCAAAAGGATCTTTTGTAGGGATAGTGACAGGTGGTTTTCCTGTATTTTGTTTTGTATATAAATGTGTGTTCTAAGAGTCACGAGTGGGAGGTGCTTGTGCATGGCTCCTTGTACAAGAAAGTAACTGTATTTGAACATCCCATTGCCAGTCAGGTATCTCCAGGAAAAGATGATGAAGGCTTGTCTTTGAGGTGCGGCTCACACACGCTCCTCTGGCAACTATGCTGCTAGTGACAGAGACGTATGACATTTGCATTTGGTTGTTAGCTCAGGCAGTTTGGCACACACTTGATACAACCAGGCTGTGATGATTGGCGCAGGGGTACGGACCTCAGCTGAGTCATGGGAGCTGAATGTATGTGTTTCTCTTTTGTCCTGCATGTGGCAGGCTAATGGGGAGCACTTACATGAGACTGTTGCCTCAATCTGAGCCTGCTCTTCATAACAGAATTCTAAGACAGACTGAACCCCTGCCGTATTTTAAGAGAGGGAAACAGCATTGTTCTGTTCCATGCCTCTTTTCCAGCTGTGCACAGGATGGATTCCCTCCCTAGGACAGCGGTGATCCTCTACAAGAGGACAAATACAGTTGGAGTATCCCTTTTCCAAAATGCTTGAGACCAGAAGTGTATGGGGTTTTAGATTTTGGAGCATTTTTGGATCAGGAATATTCAACCTATACCAGCAAATCTTGACATTGGCAGCGTATCAGATTTACCTGTGAAAATTGCAGTATAGATTCGTTTGGGGAGTTTAAGCACCCGTGGTGATTCTCGTGTATACACAGGGCTGGGAGCTAGTAGAGCCCACAGATGTGTGTCTTTGGGAGCTTACAGTGTAGTTAAGAAAAGGGCATTTAGTCTGTGATTACAGAGGAATAACAGTTATAGTATCTGATTGCCTTGTTTTTCTAATGGTATTCATAATCTTTTTCCTATCTTGAACAGGAAAATGTTGGGGCTTTTCAGGAAGCATAATAAGATCCCTAGGTAAGTTGAAATCAACCAGCTCTCTTTGAGTACGGCCTAGAAGTAGCCACATTTGGAATTTCTTCACCAGCCTTAGCCACCACATTTGGGCACTCTTCTGTTAGGCAAGCATACCGTCAACTCCCTGCTATCCAGGGCATCCTGAGGCAAGCAGTTTTTTATCTGTGCTCACGGGTCACCATGAGCTACACAGAATAGATCATCATGAAGTCATATTGAATGAATGTTGATAATCCCTTTGGCCCTTTAGACTTTCCAACCTCACTGGAAACAAAATAAATGTTAGACTTCATCTAATTTTGTCTCCAGAAGTACTGTTGAGAATCTATTACTGAACTTATACTGGATCTTGCCTATAAATGTTTTACTAAAGAGGCTGGAGAAAGTTCACACTTTGCCTTTCTTTTACAGAAATGAGTTGCTGAATGAGTTTATGGACTGTGCAAAAGCATCTAACAGCCCTTCCCAGGCCATTGAAGTAGGAGAGCTGGCAAGTGCCTTCAGCTTACCTAGTTGTGAGGCCCTCATCCAGAGAGTAATGACTGATTTTGCAATCAACCTACAACAAAAGTAAGTGGGTCACCACGAAGGAAAGTTTGTAAAATGGTGCAGACCTTTCGTCCATCTGCCCATTCAAAATGTTCATAGCTTTCTATCCCCTGTATTTTCTTGCAGAAGGTCAGAATGTAGTAATTTAATGATGATTTCATTTGTCATGCAAGTCAGGAAGGCCTCTAGATTTGACTGTTAGAATCTTTTTGTTCCTAATATACTTTAATGCAGCTGCAGGGTCCCTTTTTCTGCTTTCAAAACTGATAGGCTATAGGTGAGTGTCAGAGACACCAAGAACCCCAGCACCTAATTGAATTGCAGTGTAATCCTCCATTTTTTTTTCTTAACAGGGAAGCCCTAGGTAACCTAACTGCACTGACCAGTGACAGTGATACTGACAGCAGCAGTGACAGCGACAGTGACACCAGTGAAGGCAAATGAAAGTGGAGATTCAGGAGCAGCAATGGCCTCACCATAGCTGCTGGAATCACACCTGAGAACTAAGATATGCTAATATTTAACACTGTTACAAAGAAGACAAGATAAAGATTTGGTGAATTTGTTACTGTGAGGCGCAGTCAGTACACAGCCGAGTTATGTAGATTTAAGCTCCTAATTTGCTACTTAATAACCATCTATTAATGAACTGTTAAAGGTTTAGCATTTAAGTAGCAACATTGCAGTTTTCAGACACATGGTGAGGTCCATGGCTCTTGTCATCAGGATAATCCTGCACACCTACAGTGTCAGTGAGCTGACCTCATGCTGCCATCCTCGTGCGATTGGCGTCTCCCTGCTGCTGGACTTCTGCCTTTGTTGGCCTGATGTGCTGCTGTGATGCTGGTCCTTCATCTTAGAAAGGTGTTCATGCAGTTCTATCACAGTTGGGGTTGGGTCAATAGTTTCCCAATTTCAGGATATTTCGATGTCAGAAATAAGCCTCTTAGGAATGACTAAAACAAGATAATGGCAGTTTAGGCTGCACAACTGGTAAAATGACTGTAAATAAATGTTGTAATTAATGTACACGTTTGCATTTTTGTTAATATAGCCATTGCCATAGTTTTCTAACTTGAACAGCCATGAATGTTTCATGTCTCCCTTTCTGTCTATAGCTGGTACCTATTTTAGTGGTTGAAATGAGAGCTAGTGATGACAGAAGGATGTGGAATGTATTCTTGACGTCATTGTGTATTACTGGTAATCAAGTTGGTAACGACTACTTCTAGCAGCTCTTACCACTGTGACTTAAATGGTCCTGGAATGCAGTAAGTGGAGGTTTGCAGCATTCCTGCCTTCATGAGGGCTTCCCCCACCAGCCACTTTGCACATACCTGGCTCCTAGATTTACTTAGGTAGCCCGTGAGTTGTCCACATGAGAGCTTCATCTTTACCTTGCCAGAGTTGACAATTATGGGATGCTCTAGTCTACTAATACTTGTGTTCCCATCTGTCTGCCATCCTCTGAAGGCCAGGACCCAGTCACACATCCTTAGAAACCAAAGTATGGTTTGTGCTTTCTCTTAGGATGTCAGGTCTTAGGGCATTTAATTGAAGGAATCCCCCCCAACCCCCGCAAAAAAAAAGCTGATATAGTAACTAGCTACTTAAGCATCCATGGGTATTGCTCCGTATCAAAGCAGATTTGCAGGACAGAGAGGAAGTTAGCCTCTAGTCTTAGTTTACAGCTTCCAAGGAGAACCTGGCCACCTGAAAGGTTAACTCAGTCCCTTCCTGTCTCTGGTTCATCAGCACCTGCGGATGCCTGACTCTTGTTAGCCTTACTATTCAATATAGTCCTTAGATTCATTGTATGCGTCTCCCTATCCAGGCGCCAATTCTGAATCACCATGTTGCTCTGCAGCTAGAGTTGATAGGAGAAAATCCATCTGGGAAGATGGCCCATGAATTTGTAGTGGACTTTTCAAAATGAGTGATTTGTTAGCTTGGTACTTTTAAATTTGTAGTATAGATACTCCAAACCCATACTCTGAGCAATTAACTGCCTTGAACTCAGAGAAAAATTAAGGCCTCACAGGATAAGTCTCCATTTTCTGTAAATGCTTATTTTATCATAGTCTTTAGCCTCTACTATCAGTAAAATGTTCTCTTTGTGTGTGGTGACTCACACCTGTAATCAGCACTTTGGGAGGCAGAGGCAGGAGGATCACTTAGGTCCAGGAGTTTGAGACCAGCCTGGCCAACATAGTGACACCAGCTCTACAAAAAAAATTAAAAAGCCAGACTGGCAGTATGCACCTGTGTCCCAGCTAATTGGGAGGGTGAGATGGGAGGATTGTTTGAGCCTAGGAGAGGGAGGTTGCAGTGAACCGTGATCGCACCACTGCACTCCAGCCTGGGCAACAGAGCAAGCCCCTGTCTTAGAGAAACCAGAATTTTGGAAGAGCAAATAGGGCCAAGTGCAGGGCTCATGCCTGTAATCCCAGCACTTCAGGTGCCAATGTGGATCGCCTGAGCCCAGGAGTTTGAGACCAGCCTGGGTAACAGTGAGACCCCCTCCCTACAAAAGATTTTAACAGTTGGGCGTAGTGGTGCATGCCTGTAATCCCAGCTCTCTGGAGACTGAGGTGGGGGGATTGTTTGAGCCTGGGAGGCTGACGCTGCAGTAGCCATGATTGCACCACTGCATTCCAGCCTGGTTGACGGAGCGACCCTTGTCTCCAAGAAAAAAAAAAAGCAAATGGGATTAAGGACTCTCATGGAATGGGGAGGGGAAAGGGAGTCTTAATATACGTGGAATAAACTTGCTCAGTGTTGTTGCCAGAGTTACATTACCATTGTGTAGAAGTCAGAAACTGGACTTCTAGTTTGGTTCAAACATTTGAGGATTTGAGGATTGTCTTAAAATTATAGCCATCAAAGTATTCAAGTGGTTGGATGGCACTCGAAGATTCTACATGTCTAGAATCAAACTCAAATCTAGCACCTAGGTCTTAGTAAATGCTTAATGAATGCCACCAACTCTGCAAAGTATTCATTCGTTGATTTTGAGACCTTAGTCACGTTGCTACTACAAGTAGGGCATATGACCTCTTAAGAAGCAGAACTTCGAGAAGTCCTTACGTAACCACAGTAAAGCAGACCCTCCCCTTTCAGCAACCTCAAAGCAAAAAAACAAACAAAAAAGCCCCCTAGTGAGCTGCTGTATAAACATTATGCCAAGCACTAGGCGTAGAGGAAAAGATGTCAGATTGTACTGTCACTGGCTACGTACCTATAGTCTCTAAGATAGGGTAGCCTTTGTCTTTCAAACTGCATTGCAATATAGATCTATGCATAGATATATGCATTAAGTGTAGCAAATTGTGATGTAAATTTTTTACTGCTGGTCATGGTCAAAAAGATATGCTATGAAATTGAGTCACTAGGAGCATGGGTGTGTAAGGCAGGTTTTATAGAACCGTTTAGATTCAACATTAATGGTAGAGTGGCATTTTACTAAAAAAATGGGCGTATTTGGTTTGGGTGCTGTAAGGCAATTTGCTAGGACATGGGATAATCAGATTACACAAAATGTAGGCAGTGAACAAGTCTTCATCCTGGCCCAGAAAATAGCCTATTAAAAAATGCTGTCCAGGCCAGGCACAGTGGCTCATGCCTGTAATCCCAGCACTGCGGGAGGGTGAGGCTGGAGGATCGCTTGAGTTCAAGACCAGCCTGAGCAACATAGTGAGAACCCATCTCAAAAGAAAGAAAATGTCCAGCTGTGGACTTTCAGGATTCAGTACTGCTGGGGATCAAGCCCAAGAATGTTTTTCAGAGCTCTAAGATGCTTGAAAAGTAAGAGTGTCCAAGAGGAATAAAGGTCATGACAGAATTTACTCCCAGGACAATCTAAGTTCTGCACAAGTACCCGTGGTGTCTGTTCCCACAACAATGGCCCCTTCACAAGCTCTTGCCTCACAACCCCTGCAGAAGCCCTTCAACAAAACGGACTAGTGAAACCTACTCCTCACATGGGTAAGAGTTTCAGTGGGCAGGTGACCCTCCTTCCTGCCTCCATCCTTTGCTTCCTCAAGCTCCCCGCCAATCTCAGGGCCCATGGATACATCAATGGGAAGGAAGCCAGGGAAGAATAGACCTACAGTATAACAGGGGTGTGGTGACCGCTGGACCTGATGAAGAGAATCTGCCTGACATTTAATAAGCCTTTTTATTTCCCTTCTGTGTTAAATCAAATGATCTGTTCTGCACTGAGCCAAGCAAGTTACTTTAAAACTGGTGGCACAACTCATTTGGGACTTGGAGACTGCTTTTATCCAGAATCTGTTAAGAGAGCAGGGGATTTAAATTAATACAAAGGAATATGAAGGTAGTGTGCCTTAAAGACTGTCTAAAATTAGGTGTTAGTTTGTTACATTATTAATTTTGAAATATTAAACAACATGAAAATGTTCAATCAGGATGCATGAGTTTTAAAATGTTGAACACTCTCCTACATCAGTGAGGAGGGAGGAAAGGTCATTTCAGACTAAAACAGATTGAGGATTAAACCAAGACAGAAGTGATGATTTCGCTTTTTATGATTTTTGCTGTGGCAATGGCAGTCGCGTGACTTTTCACTTGCAGTATAAATGAAAGGCTGAAGTGAAGCCGACCTGCCCTAATGGCTCAGGGCTATATCCACCTCCCAGATAACCCTGGCCCTTGGGACTCCATCTCCTTGAAGTAGCACTGAGAACCCAAGAAGAGGCTCCGCTGCTTTTTGCACATAGTTACATCTCAGGAAGATTTTTAAGCACGAGGAAGGAAAATAAAGGCCTGGCCAAGCAGGGTCCCCTTTTCAGTATCATCTTGGTTCCTAATAAGCAATCAAGGAGGTGGGTGTGTTGGCTGGTAAAGGAACTACTAAGATTCAGAAGCCTGTAGTCTTCATTATTTTGATTTACAGGTTAAAATAAACCACTCGGCTGGGCGCGGTGGCTCACACCTGTAATCCTAGCACTTTGGGAGACCAGGGTGGTCAGATCATGAAGTCGGGAGTTCGAGATCAGCCTGGCCAACACAGTGAAACCCCATCTCTACTAAAAGCACAAAAAAATTAGCTGGGTGTGGTGGTGGGCAACTGTAATCCCAGCTGCTCGGGAGGCTGAGGCAGGAGAATCGCTTGAACCTGGGAGGCAGAGGTTGCAGTGAGCAGAGATTGTGCCACTGCATTCCAGCCCGGGCGACAGTGTGAGACTCTTCTCAAAAAATAATAAAAAATAAACCACTCAGTATTGCTGCTTCTAAGTTCAAACAGATAATCACATCTGAAGGAAGTTATTTCGGGGTTCCAAGATAAACTTAGATTTTCTTATAATCTATAATATCTTACATTATTTCATACAAGTAAAATAGAAATTATAAGCATTTCTAGTATGACAAATAGGGAAGTTTAGCTTTACAAGTAATGTATTTTGCAATTTTGTGCCATTCCAAAAGGAAAGACTGAATTTAGAACAGTCTTATTATCTCCTAATAAAAACTTAGTATCCCCCAGGTAGGTGTGCACAGAGTGCCTCTGCCTTTGAGATTAAGGGCATTAATCTCAGGAAGGAATACAAGGCATGTGTTCCAATCAGAAACTAGATATATTTTGCTGAATTAAATAAATCCACTTAGGAGGGAATACAAGGACTATTGACATTAACACAAGCCAAAGGTGGACCAATATATCCCCAAAGCAAAGGACAAGGCCAGTGCCATACAGACACTAGAATGTAATTACCCAAATGCAGGAGCTGGCATACACCTACAGATGCAGAACCTGTCCCCTTTGTGATTGCAGATGTGTTGCTCAGAAAAAAGTGCCTCCTCAATTTCTTTGTGAACACACAATGCCCAACAAAAAGTTGTAACTCTGGAGAAAGTTGACAATATTTTTATGTAGAGATGGTGGTCTTCATGGAGTAAAATAATTAGTGCTTATGCAATATGACAACTGTACTAATCTTTAGAAAGGTGAACTGAGAAAGTTCTCTGGGTTTTAGAGCAATCTACATCAAATACACAACAAAACCATTTAATCTCTTCATTAAGATTTCAGGCTCCCCATCCCCACTTTGAAGGGATTCAGAGCCCGGGTACTAGGAAGAACTGAGCTCCGTTACCAGTGTTTTAGAACTGGGAGCTGTGACCCATACAGGGCCGCTGAATTAACTTGTGGGCAGACCAACATTTTAATAAGTCACTAGAACGATATATCCCCAATTACAGATACACTAGCACTTTGGCTTGTATATTACTCTTTTGAGACTGAGCAGCAGGAATCAATTCACCAAAACGTTCAAAGCCAAAAAGCAGGCTGTGGACTTCTGGTGACGCAATTCACAGCCTGGAAACTCTGTGTGCCAGAAGTTCCTACTTCTGCTGTTGTTGTTTCTCCAGGAAATTTTCTGTACGTACAACAAACTAGAATTTTTTTTTTTTTTTTGAGAGAGAGTTTTGCTCTTGTTGCCCAGGCTGGAGTGTGATGGCGCAATCTTGACTCACTGCAACCTCCACCTCCGTTCAAGTGATTCTTCTGCCTCAGCCTCCCAAGTAGCTGGGATTACAACAGGCATGCGCCACCACACCCGGCTTAATTGTGTATTTTTAGTAGAGACAGGTTTCTCCATGTTGGTCAGGCTGGTCTTGAACTCCCAACCTCAGGTGATCCACCCGCCTTAGCCTCCCAAAGTGCTGGGATTACAGGTGTGAGCCACTGCACCCGGCCAGAAATGTACATTTTGAAAACGGATAAGATACTCAGTTTTCATCTTGTTGCTTTATTCAGTTTGCTCCAAGGGCAAAATCAACAGTAGTAGAGATCACAAACATTATTTTGATTGGCCTCACAAGCCTCATCAGTAAAACCTGAAAAAACAGAAAAATGTTACACAAGTTGCAAAGAAAGCACTCCTGGAGTTCACTGACATGATAGCAAATGGAAAGAATATAAGTGCAACAGGTGTTAACATTTAGAACAGTACTTGTAAACCTGCTCATTTCTAGACAATTCTGGGACCCTTGTTGCGAACCCTTCATCTATCACTGCTGATTTCCTTTGACATGAAATACGACTTTACGAAAATCTTCCTAGACCTTACTCTGGCTGCACTTGAGTGGTTCCTATTCCTACGGCGCTGGCATACGCTGTCAGGATTTCCACTATCTGTTTCGTTTCTAGGGTCATTCGGGCTTCCTTCAGCCAGTCCTGTGCCACTCGTCTGGATTCCCCCTTCAGCTGATTGACAAACTTTGCTGCTAGCTCCAGATCACCATGCTCAATGCAATAGGAAGCATATGACAGTAATTTAAATGTGTTTATATCCTCAGGGCAGAGCTCCGGGGGCGGCTTCAGTTGCTGAGGCGGAAATAGGAGCAGGGACTGTAGGTAGGAGAGGAAGTACTGGTACAAGCTATTTCTGGTTTCATCAATCATTGCTACCCTTCGGGCCAGTTTTTGAACAGCATAGAAACGGGCTCTAAGGGTCTCTTCACTGTACACCCCACGGGTCAGGGACTCTGGAGGGATAGCTGCGGTTAAAGCTTGGGTAAATTCGTTATCAGAACAGTTGGCTTTGATGGCCTCAACTGCACTACCCAGCGGGATAGTAGGTGTTTCTGCAGATGAGGTCTTCATGCTGTACTTTAATGCCTCCACTGAAAGCCAGAGTTGGTGGGCTTTTCTAGCTTCCTCTTCGGCAATTGCATGACCTACAAAGAAAAAAAGGCAAAGCCAAACATTTTTCTCTCCATCTGATGACATACATCCACAGAACTGATGCACATTCAACAAGCTACATCTACACATGTGGAAGATGAGGCCAGAAAGAGTTTCTTACCACCCCACCCCCACCACTTATTTCTGGTGTCTTTTCCTAGCTGGCCTCTTCATATCAATCAGGCAGTAAGGCATGACATGATTTTATGGGGACTTGTTTTCACTAAAGTCATGGAGAAAACAGGGAGGATATACAGGCACAAGCACAACTAAGTCTCCCTTGCCTCTTCCTGTGACACCCAGGACAATGCTAGGTCAAAGAGTACACAGAAGTCATTCACATGTGCATGCTATCTAATCCACATATTTTTACCTTTAATAGTTGAGACAGAAACATACCATTTAAATTAGGCTAAGACTTATGCTAAGGCCATCAGAAATCTTCTGCAAAAAAAAAATGAGAGACTTCAGGGCCAGGCACAACGGCTCACGCCTGTAATCCCAGCACTTTGGGAGCCAAGGTGGGTGGATCACTTGTGGTCAGGAGTTCAGGACTAGCCTGGCCAAGATGGTGAAACCCCATGTCTACTAAAAACACAAAACCTGGCCGGGCGCGGTGGCTCAAGCCTGTAATCCCAACATTTTGGGAGGCCGAGACGGGCGGATCACGAGGTCAGGAGATCGAGACCATCCTGGCTAACACGGTGAAACCCCATCTCTACTAAAAATACAAAAAATTAGCTGGGGGAGGTGGCGGGCACCTGTAGTCCCAGCTACTCGGGAGGCTGAGGCAGGAGAATGGCGTAAACCCAGGAGGCGGAGCTTGCAGTGAACCGAGATCCGGCCACTGCACTCCAGCCTGGGCGATAGAGCGAGATTCCGTCTCAAAAAAAAAAAAAAAAAGTACAAAACCTTGCCAGGCGTGGTGGCACGCACCTGTATCCCCAGCTACTCAGGAGGCTGAGGCAGGAGAATCGCTTGAACCCAGGAGGCAGAGGCTGCAGTGAGTCGAGATCACACCACTGCACTCTACCCTGGGCAACAGAGCAAGACTGTGTGTCAAAAAAAAAAGAAAAAAAGAGAAATGGGAGACTTCAAATGAACTTAACAGACTACTGGATCTTGAAATTCCATGAGTATTGAATTTATTTTTATTGTTATGTGACAAAAAAAGATTCCACAACATCCTAAAAAACCCATTTTATTAACACCCTCATTGTCAGGACATTTCTTTCAATGTGGCACATGGAGGCCTCAGCATAAATACTGTCCATTTGGTAGTTGGACTTGGCAAATCACTTCCTCCAGATAACCCACCAAGCCTGCAGAAGGCAAGCATGGGACCACACTGACCCCTAGCCCTTACCACCCAGGCACATGAGACATAGCCAAAGGGTACTGGGTAAATAGCCTTGTAAATGGTGATTTTGTGTTTGTCATACAAGGTATAAAATTTCTAGTTATATAGATTTTGCCATTACTTTTAATGGCAAAAACTGCAATTAAGTAGAGTGATTAGTATTTTTATGTCCTGATGTCAATACATGTACCCCATTTTCCCTATAAAATTATTTTAATAAATTATGCTGAGAGAAATTATCTGTAAGATAACATAGCTTATGCTTACTCTGAACAGCCTGTTCGATTCCTCTGAGTCTGGCATAGGCAGTGTTTATATCCAGAGTAAAGTTGTCAACTTGCTCTTGACTGAGACGACGAAACTGTAATTCTTGTTCAGAGAGTTTCTCAGACAGGTTCTGAAATAAAACAAAAATAGTTCCAGAAAAAAGTGATACTCAATGCATGTCATGTAACTGTGTAATCTTCCAGCAATTACTTGCTGAAGTAAAGAGGGCCTTACGGTTGTCACGAAATTCCTACATTTTGTGTAAAGAAAGTTTCAAAAATGTCTGACTCATATTTGATGCATATATATATATATATATATACACACACACACACACACACACACACACATATATATATATTTTTTTGAGACGGAATCTTGCTCTATTGCCAGGCTGGAGTGCAGTGGTGCAATCTCGACTCACTGCAACCTCCGCCTCCGGGGTTCAAGTGACTCTCCTGCCTCAGCCTTCCAAGTAGCTGCGATTACAGGCACGTGGCACCATGCCCAGCTAATTTTTGTATTTTTAGTAGACGGGCTTCACCATGTTGGCCAGGATGGTCTCGATCTCTTGACCTCGTGATCCGCCCGCCTCGGCCTACCAAAAAGTTGGGATTACAGGCGTGAGCCACCATGCCCGGCTTATGTATATAATTCTTTACAAATTTACTGATGGAACCTAATATTTATTTTTTATTTTTATTTTTTGAGACGGAGTCTTGCTCTGTCGCCCAGGCTGGAGTGCAGTGGCCGGATCTCAGCTCACTGCAAGCTCTGCCTCCCGGGTTTATGCCATTCTCCTGCCTCAGCCTCCCGAGTAGCTGGGACTACAGGCACCCACCACCGCGCCCGGCTAATTTTTTGTATTTTTTAGTAGAGACGGGGTTTCACCGTGTTAGCCATGATGGTCTCGATCTCCTGACCTCGTGATCCGCCCATCTCGGCCTCCCAAAGTGCTGGGATTACAGGCTTGAGCCACCGCGCCCGGCCAGAACCTAATATTAGAGGAAGCATACCAAGAGAAGAGAGAAGGCTGTTAAAGTAAGAAACAAACTGCCAACTGTATTTTATTTTTGAGACACAATCTTGCTCTGTCACCCAGGCTGGAGTGCAGTGGCACAACCTCAGCTCACTGCAACCTCCACCTCCCAGATTCAAACGATTCTCATGCCTCAGCCTCCAGAGCAGCTGGGATTACAGGCATGCACCACCATGCCCAGCTAATTTTTGTATTTTTAATAGAGACAGGGTTTCGCCATGTTGGTCAGGCTGGTCTCGAACTCTTGGCCTCAAGTGATCCACTTGCCTCAGCCTCCCAAATTGCTGGGATTATAGGTGTGAGCCACTGTGTTCAGCCACAAATTGTCAGCCTTAGAAAGTAAAGTAGCTATACTGCAAACCTAAACGTAATAATTAAATTCTATTCCAATAACATGTATTTAAGAGCTTATCCATTAATTTTTCTCAGAAAAATTTCTATCAAATAGAATTTAAAATACCTTTTCATATTGACATACATTGCAATTCTCTGGAAGATTTTACTTAGAAAACCTCAGTATCTTCTTGCAAGACAAAGTAACAAGTTAATATTACTGTAAATGATTTCTTGAACAGAAATTATAATTATGGGCATCCTGATAATTTACTGGGATTTCAAAACCTAACTTCTCTGGGAAATTACCTCAGTTACAAAAATCTAAGCACTACCACGCCATCTATAGGAGGAAGATGCACATGTCAAATATTACCGTCTGCATTCCTGAAATCCCCTTTACCAACTCTCCTTAAGGCTCTGAAGATTCCAAATGACTAGAATATATATTTTAAAAACACATCTGATCATGAACACACAGGTACACCATTATGTAAAAAGAAGCAGTTTTGTAGACATACAAGGAGATTTCCAATTCTTCGACATCCTCAGAGTACATTAAAAGGAGAGTCTGTTAATCCTGTCAGGAAGCGGGGAATGGCTGAAGGGAGTCCAGGTCCTTACCTGCTCAAATTCAGACTTCAGTTCCTGTTCTTGTACCCTAAGGACATCTCGCAAGTGATCAGTGTGGGCAGCTGCCTGTCGGCGAAGCTGGGTTCTCATTTCATTCTCCATGGCATCTCTGACTTCCTCTATCTGTGAAACCAAACATAATAATTATTAGTTTTCAATTCTCCACATATACTTTTAGGAAAACAGAAAGCCCACTATCAACCATGACAACAGCGGCTTTCATATCCTGAACCCCTCTAATGTGCTGGGCATGTGTACACTTCTACTTCTTTTATGAAACAGAAAGCTAAACCCTGGAAGGTGACTCAAACAAGATCACACAGCTGTGGCAAAAACCAGATTTCAAACAAAGGTCTCTATCACCCCCAAATTTGTGGGTTTCTCCACATCACCAGGCTGCCTCTCATATAAAACACTCATTTCCTGAATCACATGCTCCTCTGAGAAATAACTAAATCCAGGATATGAAGAAAAGTAACTATACACTTGGGATCAAATGTAGCTTTACTACAATCATCTGTGTGACCTTGGGGAAACGATTTATCTTCTCAAATCTCCGCTTTCTCATCTGTGAGTAATAATACCTACTGGGAAGAATCATTAAGAAAATTAGTAAGTATCTGGGAGTTATTGAACACAGTTTCTTCTAAACAAAGAAAACTGCTTATTTTTAAAGGAATTTAAATTCAACATGGGCCAAATAAAACAAAAAATATACCTTGCCTAACAAATAGCCATAAGTCACTTTACAATTACTTAACACTGATTACCTGAAATTCAGAACTTATTTTTTCTCAGAAACAATATAATAAATCAACGAATCCATTCAGTCAGTGCGTAAGTATTTATGAAGTGCCAGCCCTGTGTTCCAGGCAGTGCCTACTATCTGTATGGATCCAATGGTGCTTAGGGCAGACGAACTTCTTGCTCTCACACAGTGTGTATCTCAATGGAGGCAGCAGACAGTAAACAAGTAAACAAAACAGACATCTCAGATTGTGACACATATTTCTACGTATAACTTTGAGCAGGCAAGGACCTGTTGTGAAGCATCAACACCCCTTCAACCTCCTTTTCCCCCACCTTACATTTAAAATAAACAGGGCAACATAACAGAAAGTAATACAGAGGCTCTACTTTGGACTGAAGGGATAGGAAATCTCAGTCTTGCTAAGAAGGTGACATTTAGGCTTAAAACTTAAGCTTAGAGCTCAAGGTTTAAACAGAGGAGACAAAACAATGTACCAGGCAGAGAAAACATAAAGGTCCCAAGATGAAAGATAGAGTCAAGATACAGACAAAAAATACCAGGGTGCCTGGAGCAGTGAAATGGCTCATGGCATGCAGCGCTCAAGAAGCCTTCTGGGTATTGGTTAAGAATTTGGAATTATATTAAATGAAATGGGTAGTCCATGAAGGATTTCCAGCAGTGTAGTTAGTGTCTGATTCGACTATGTTTTATTTGCCTGCGTAAACAGACACAGAAAGAAGGGTATGAAGAAAGGGGAAATTGGCTGGGCATGGTGGCTCACACCTGTAATCCCAGTACTTTGGTGTTTAAATTCCTTGGGGTAGGCCGTGCATGGTGCCTCATGTCTGTAATCCTGGTGCCATGGGAGGCCGAGGCAGGTGGATCACTTGAGGTCAGGAGTTCGAGACCAGCCTGGCCAACATGGCAAAACCCTGTCTCTACTAAAAATACAAAAATTAGCCACGTGTGGTGGCATGCGTCTGTAAGTCTAGCTACTCAGGAGTCTGAGAGGCATGAGAATCGCTTGAACCTGGGAGGCAGAAGTCGCAATGAGCCAAGATTGCACTACTGCACTCTACCCTGGGCCACAAGACAGACTCTGTCTCCAAAAAAAAAAAGAAAGAAAAAATAGTGGAAGCTATTAAGATGACAGTTTGGGCTAAGGTGGTTAAAAACCAGGTGAAATACCTTCTTTAGCTACCACTAAGGTGGTAGTAATAGAGTGGACAGATTTGGCATTTATGTTGGATGCAGAACTGGTAAGATCTGTGGGGCGACTGAATATGAATTGATGGAGGAACAACGAAGCATGATTTGGGCTTGAATAACTAAGTAGTTTGTTCAACTCAGTTTATTTAGAAAGAAAAAAGCTGAGGGGCTGGAAGACAAGTTGGAGAGAATAAAGAAATCTGTTTGGAACACGATAAGCATGAAATGACTACTGAAAATCCAACTGGAGATACCAGGTAGGCTGCTGGATAGGAACCTGAAGCCAAGGCAGAGGTCAGAGCTGGAGACAGAAATTTATCAGGTATAGATGGTATTTAAACTTCCAAGCCACGGGACTCAACAAGAACACTTAGAGACAGTTTAGATGGAGAAAAGGTTTCAGAACTAATGCCAGGCATGCCACTATTTGAGAGGCTGAGCAGAATAGGAGGTTAAGGAGTGGCCAGCAAGGTAGGAGAAAGGCCAGAAGAGTATGGTGTCAGGGAGCCTAGGGAAGAAATAGTTTCAAGAAGGAGGGAGTGGCCAATAGTACTGCTAAGAAGACACAAAGGTGGGATGAGTAGTTAGGTTCCCAAATCAGCCTGTGGACACCTATTTAATAAATGGTGTGCCCAGACAGAGGGCTAAAGAAGGTATTTCACCTGGTTTTTAACCACCAACCACTTAACAATACCAGCAGGGAAAAATATACTCAGACTCCAACAAAGATTCATTCAGCACTGCTTTAAGGGACAGAGGCCCAGCTCCACTGGAAAGATGAGCTAGATAATCCTGGATACCAGTAGCTTATTACCTTCTTACACTTCTGTATCTGCTCAACATAAAGGAACTCTGCTTGATCACTCCTTTCCTAGTTCTCATGAGGAGAATGAGGACCTAAGCTCCACTCTAAAGGTCAGTTAGCATGACTTATATTCAATATCCTAAAGCCAATGACTGTCAGTATTTTTTTTCTTTCTTTTTTTTGAGACAATCTTGCTCCATTGCCCAAGCTGGAGTCAGTGGCACAATCTCAGCTCACTGCAACCTCCACCTCCCTAGTTCAAATGGTTCTCCTGCCTCAGATTTTCCAGTTGCTGGGATTACAGGTGCGAGCCACCACGCCTGGCTAATTTTTCTATTTTTAGAAGAGACAGGGGTTTCACCATATTGGCCAGGCCAGTCTCAAACTCCTGACCACAAGTGATCCACCCACCTCGGCCTCCCAAAGTGCTGGGATTACAGGCATGAACCACTGCACCCGGCTGAGCCAGTATTATTTCTAGAAGTAAACAATCAAGTTAGAGTCACTTTAAAATGTTAGGCAACAATTCTCATTTCTTTTACCTTTCTGTCCTGTTCAGCCTGTATTTCACTTCTGTGATGTTCTAATGCTTTTGCTACTGCAGAGTCAAATGCCCGCTTTTCTTCCAGCTTTTGTTTCTCCAAGGCTAATGTGATGTGCTGCTTTTCAGTGGCCTTCTGTTCTGCCAGCTCTCTGTTCAGCTGATCGATTCGACGATGTGCATGAGCAATCAGGGAGTTCAGATCATCAGTAGAGAGCTTGTCAGCTAAGCAAAAGAACACGTTAAAATTCTAATGATGACACTGAAATTATACCTCATTACAAGGTAATCTGCATCAACTGACTGTAATTTAAGAGCAGTAAACAAACGTAAAACTTAGCTAACACGAAAAGAGATTTAGACTCCCCAGTTCAATCAGAAATTAGCTAGTGCCCAATAAGATATTTTCACCCCTTGGCAAAATTCAGGTACCCTTCAGATAATCAGTTGTTTTCCAGGAACCCTCTTTTAATCTGAACTAATTATAAATAGACTTTCTACTTTACTGTAACTTTGTCTTTAAAGACAAAACTTACATATACAATCACTTCTATATTTTCTTTCAGGCATAACTATGATTAGTTACAACAGGCATCCAATTGAAGATTCTTTTCTGCTAAAACTAAAAATCAAATTCAAATTCTCTCAGACTTTTCCTTAAGTTTTTTTAACTTTTCTTAAACGCATATGATATAGATTAAACCCCAACACAGCAACCAGAGCTGTCCATCAGAATCACTGCAAAGCTTTTTAAAATATGCCCAAAGATTTCTATCCAGGCTTAAACCAATGTTTGTGTTTCTTTTAAATCTCAATCCAAAAATGTACCAACACATACACAGATTAAGAATTATGGCTCCAGCCAGGCACGGTGGCTCATGCCCGTAATCCCAGCACTTTGGGAGGCTGAGGTGGGCAGATGACCTGAGGTCAGGAGTTCGAGACCAGCCTGGCCAACCTGGTGAAACCCCGTCTCTACTAAAGATGCAACACTTAGCTGGGCGTGATGGCGGGCACCTGTAATCCCAGCTACTCAGGAGGCTGAGGTAGGAGAATTGCTCGAACCTAGGAGACAGAGGTTGCAGCAAGCCGAAATCACGCCAGTGTACTCCAGCCTGGGAAACAGCAAGATTCCATCTCAAAAAAAAAAAAAAAAAAAAAAAAAGAGGGAGAGAATTATGGCTCCACTGGCCAGATGCAGTGGCTGATGCCAATAATCCCAGCACTTTAAGAGGCCGAGATGGCTGGATCACTTTAGGCCAAGAGTTTGAGACCAGCCTGGCCATCATGGTAAAACTCTGACTCTACTAAAAATACAAAAATTAGCCAGGCGTGGGGGCACATGCCTGTAATCACAGCTACTCAGGAGGCTGAGGCACAAGAATTGCTTGAACCCAGGAGGCAGAGATTGCAGTGAACTGAAATTGTGCCACTGCACTCCAGCCTGGTGACAGAGCAAGACCTTGTCTCAAAAAAAAAAAAAGAAAAAAAAAAGAATTATGACTCCATCTCTTCTTAGTCTTTTGGCTAAGATGAAGTGAAGAATTATGGCTCCAACAGCAAAATATAGAATGTAGGAAAATCTATATGACTAATGACTCAATTTCTTAATAAATACATTGAAAAGCAAAAAACAAAAAGGGGCAAGAGATATACTGACTAAACTCAACACGTGGAACATCTTATGGGTATCAATTCGAATAAAAAACTGTAAAAACTCATTCTATGAAACAATAGGGGATATACCAACACTGGACATTTGGTGACTAGGGAATTGTTAAGAAGTTTTAGGTGTGATAATAGTATGGTGATGTTTTTGAAACATACTCACAGTATTTACAAGTGAAAGAGTATGATATTTGAGTCTGCTTCTATATAAGCTGAGGAGGAGTGGGAATAGATGAGACAAAACTGGTCATATGCTGATGGCTACAAAACTGAGTGATGGGTCCTGGAAGTTCTTTAGTTTTCTTCTTACTTTTTAATGTTTGAAATTCTCCAAAGTAATCAGTTACAATCCATATTACACAGGCGCATGTGCACACACACACACGCACACACACTTCACATCTATAAGATTCCAATCACTTGATGAAACATTTTCGTTCTTGAGAGCATTCGGATACCAAAAATATCCAATTCAGATTTATCATGTGACATAATTCTACTTTATATCTATTTAGATGGCTTTGTGTAAGAAATCATAGGCACAACAAAAAGACTTTAGTCTTTTAATACCCAAAACAAAAGACTTTAAACGTGAAATATACACTCACCTAAGTCTGAAATACCTACAAAGGAAAAAATAGAACAGTTTGAAAAAAAAAAAGAATGCACATACTTTAGTTATTGATCATTAAATAGAAATATCTAAAAGGAAACAAGAAGGAATCGGAGACTAGTACCAGGAAAAGCTATTTGAATACTGGAAAGTGAAATGATACAGCTATTTTCTAAAATTTAAACTGTAAAACAAGACAAAATCAAGGTAAATAACATTTTAGAAAATAAAAGAATCATTGATATTGTGGTTTTGGTTTTAAAGGACTTATCTTTGTTTCACAGTAATCAACTTAAATTGTTTGTTTTTTTGTTTTGAGACACAGTCTTCCTCTGTTGCCTAGCCTGGAGTGCAGTGGTGCAATCACAGGTCACTGAAACCTCCAAGTGCTGGGCTCAAGCAATCCTCCCACCTCAGCCTCCCAAGTAACTTGGACTAGAGGTGTGTGCCACCATACCCAGCTAATTTTTGTATTTTTTTGTAGAGATGGGGTTTTGCCATGTTGCCCAGGCTGGTCTCGAACTCCTGGGCTCAAGCGATTTGCCTGCCTCAGCCTCCCAAAGTGCTGGGATTACAGGCATGAGCCACTGTGCCCAGCAACCTGAACATTTTTTTTTTAAATTTTGTTTTGAGACAGAGTCTTGTTCTGTCACCCAGGCTGGAGTGCACTGGCGCAATTTCAGCTCACTGCAAACCTCCGCCTCTTGGGCTCAAGCAATTCTCCTGCCTCAGCCTCCCGAGCAGCTGGGACTACAGGCGTGTGCCACCACGCCTGGCTAATTTTTGTATTTTTAGTAGAGACAGGGTTTCACTATGTTGGCCAGGCTAGTCTCGAACTCCTGACCTCAAATGATCTGCCCGCCTCAGCCTCCTAAAGTGCTGGGATTACAGGCATGAGCCACCATGCCCAGCCTCAACTTAAGCATTTCATAGAAACTATAATTTTCTTTTACCCTTACATTTTTATTAGTTCATATGGTATTTTACTAAATCACAGTTTTGACTCCCTGTTCTCAGTACCAGGCCTCTCTTAACATTTCAAATACTTAATAAATTCAGTTTTTCTTTGAAATTTTTAAAATAATGAATTCATACTAAATTTTAATTTAACCTGTGCAAATTAAACAAAGAACTACAGTGGCCTGATTTGAGAGTAAAGGAAAAATGGCATTCCGTATAGCTGGAATGATGTCCCTCACCACCATCACAGGTGTCCCAAGCACCCAGTGTGAACACGTGACAGGAGAGGGGAGTGCAGCCAGTCGCAGCTACTGCCTCTCAGAATGAGCTGCTGAACATCCTGGTATGAATGTCCTGACCATCTTTTTTTTTTTTTTTTTTTTTTTTTTGACGGAGTCTTCCCTGTCGCCCAGGCTGGAGTGTAGCAGCACGATCTTGGCTCACTGTAACCGCCACCTACCGGGTTCAAGTGATTCTCTTGCCTCAGCCTCCCAAGTAGCTGGGACCACAGGCGCACGCCACCATGCTCAACTAATTTCTGTATTTTTAGTAGAGATGGGGTTTCACCATATCGGCCAGGCTGGTCTTGATCTCCTAACCTCAGGCAATCCATCCGCCTCAGCCTCCCAAAGTGCTAGGATTATAGGTATAAGCCACTGCACCTGGCCAGTCCTGACTTTCTTAATAACCTTTGTATTCAACATGTCCAAAGACTGGTATTTTTCATCCAAGGGGCTCTGAACATCAACTGATGTTCATCACTCCCTCCTACACCGTCAATCTCACAAAAATAAATTTTCCTCCTTATTATGGTTACATCATTCTTCTTCTCAAAACACTAAAAGAGAGTCCCATGCTGCTGATACAAATCATTCTGGCAGAGAATAGTGAGGCTAGTGAGGGAGAACGAAATCCCGGCTCTACCCCAACCTTGCGCAAATTACTTTTCTGTCTCAGTTTTCTCATCTATGTAATTGGGATAATAAAAAAATTTGCCTTATAAGGCTGTTATGAATTTCAAATAAGTTAATATATGTGACGCACTTAGAACTCAGTGCCTAGTACAAAATAATGCCCAATACCACTAGCTATTATTACATTTGGAACCTTGCTCAGCTACAGATAACACAGAAAGAGTACTGGACGTAGTGAACATCATCAGGACATTTGTTGTTTAGGGAAATAATAATAAGACCAATCCCAGAACTTAAAGTATAATTTAAAAAAATGATAATAAGAGCAAAATGCCTCATAACACAAACCAGTACTAACAAATTTGGTTTAGGTCTTAGTGCATTCTGATTTCAGAGTTGAGGACATCCACTGAGGGCTAGGGTAATCATGGAATAATTACTGTCTCTAGAAATACACAGGAAATCAGTAATACCAGTTGTCCCTGAGGAGGAACACCGTGTGAGAGGGAAACTTCAAATGCCATTTGTACCTTTCAAATTTTGTATTGTGAATATATACTCCATTTAATAAATTAATAAAGATTTAAATGGAGAAACAACTCAGAGATTGCTTCACAAGGGACTTCCACTTTCTACATGGCACCCTTCTTTAGCACAGGTTTCTCAACCTTGGTGCTACTGACCTTCCGGTCCAGACAGTTCTCTGCTGTAAGCGGCTATTCTGTGTACTACAGGATGTTTAGCAGCACGTCTGGCCTCCACCCACTACATGCTAGTAGCTCCCTCCAGTTGTGGCAAACAAAAATGTCTCCCAGTGCTGCCAAATGTCTTGTGAGGAACAAAATGCCCTCGGTTGAGAACCACTGTTTAACATTTTCATGTTTTACGATAGGCAGCCAGACATGGTGTCTCACGCCTATAATCCCAGCACTTTGGAAGGCCGAGGTAGATGGATAATTAGAGGTCAGGAGTTTGAGACCAGCCTGACCAACATGGTGAAACCCAGTCTCTACTAAAAATACAAAAAAATTAGCTGGGTGTCGTGGCGCACGCCTGTAATCCCAGCTACTCGGGAGACTGAGGCAGGAGAATCGCTTGAACCCATGAGGCGGAGGTTGCAGTGAGCCAAGATCCCACCACTGCACTCCAGCCTGGGTTGACACAGCAAGCTCCATCTTAAAAAAAAAAAAAAAAAAAAAAAAAAAAAAAAGATCTGTGACAGGCACTTTCAAAAGCAGAAAAAAAAGAAAAGAGTTAAAAACGTCAGAGCTGGCTTGGGAAAATTAGTAGGATTTAGTCTACTGGGAAGACCAAAGACAGAATGCAAATTCTTAGGGTTGATGCTCGTATCTAACTCTCCACAAATAAAATCTGTCCTGCCCTGTCAACCTAATTTCATTTTATTTGAGCCACTGGAGACTCCCTACTACTACCAATGTCAAGTTTATGGCAAGGAGCTTACATATATCTAATGCAAAGAGACAACAAGCAAGCCAATGAATAAGAATTTCAAGAAGATAAAATAAGGTAATACGGTACAGTGGTTTGTGGAGGAATATAATCAGGGAAGGAATATAATCAGGAATGAGGTGCTCGCATCTGCTTCCACTGTAACCTCAATGAAACACAGACAACCCCTTGAGAAATTCTGATGAGGGAAGCAGTGTCAATGTGGCTCAAGTTTCTCCTTCTCAAGGACAAACTGTCCACAATGCCCTCTTTGCTAGATGGTAGCTATCCAGTGCCTAAACAAGAGTCACTGGTCTCAGACTGTACTTTGTATTTCTCCACATTATTCTCTCTCATAAATCGTACTGTCACTTTTTTACTTGACAACAGTCTAACTGATATCTGCCTCCTGAGTCAACTGCATTCTGAGTTATCTTTTGACAGCCTTAACTCCACTTCTTGACATTTAGTCTCCCTGGATGGCCATGATGCAGAATGTTTATAAATCCTTGCACTGGCGTTTCACTTCACTCCTTAGACCAGCCATGGTTCTTTGAGGCAACCCTGATACCTTCAGCCCGGAGAGGCCTACGACATGAGAAGTCTCCTTTCTAACAAATGCTAGCATTTGAACAGTATTTTAAACCAGGTGTGGTGGCTCACACCTGTAATCCCAGCACTTTGGGAGGCCAAGGTGAGCAGATCACTTTAGGTCAGGAGTTCAAGACCAGCCTGGCCAAAATGGCAAAACCCTGTCTATACTAAAAGCACAAAAAAACTGGTAGGGCGCAGTGGCTCACACCTGTAATCTCAGCTACTTGGGAGGCTTAGGGAGGAGAACTGCTTGAACCTGGGAGGCGGAGGTTGCAGTGAGCCAAGATCGCACCACTGCACTGCAGCCTAGGCAACAAGAGTAAAACTCCGTCTCAAAAAAAAAAAAAAAAAAAGGTACAAAAAATTAGCCTGGTGTGGTGTCGCACGCTTGTAATCCCAGCTATTTGGGAAGCTGAGGCAGGAGGATCGCTTGAACCCGGGAGGTGGAGGACTGTACTGCAGCCTGGGCAACAACGAAAAATAAAAAAATAAAAATAAACAGTATTTTAATTTTGCTGAGATGGGTGATGTCTGTGATTCTCAGTACTGTCACAGAACTTCAGGGAAATGTGACTATAGTTACACCATGAAACGACTTCAGCATCAAAGTTCTCTGTAGTCTCAGCCTGAGGAAGTGGATAGCCAGACAGCTCGTTCCTTTCTCAGTGCAGGGTCCCTAGGTACATTTTCAACAAAGTGTTGTTTTGTCACAGAGCAGACATAAAGTGTGCTTTAAATAATTCACTACAAATACTTTTAAAGTAACAAAGTTTTTTAAAATACTTATACATATACAGTAACACTTCAGTAGCATCAAGATTATAATGTCACTTGTGTTCACTTGAATTCCAAACTTTTTTTTTTTTTGAGCAGCAAAGATCAGAACAGAACCAATCACGGATTATGAAATTAAACACTAGCTGAAACTCACATTCATCACGGCTAAAACTACAAGAGTACTGTCGCGGCTGTGTCAACTGTAATGATTGTGGTTAAAATAAAATGCTGAAAGAGTGTACTGTACACAAAAAGAGATATGCATGCATGTCAGAGGGATTTGGACTAAGATGGAGATGAAGCAAGTTTAGATTAGTTGATTAGTTGTTAAAACATCGAAAAAAACCCATTACTTCAGTTGTACTTACTCATTCCTTTCCACCCAGGAAGGACTTCTGGAGTAATACTGTCCAGCTCTCGTTTAAAGTCGTCCCGAGCTTGGACCACCAGCTCATGATACTGAGATACAACCTTAGCCTCAGACTGAGCTGCTTGGACCTGAGCAAATACAAAGGGTATATGATAAATTGAACAAAAAGTACCACAAACATTCCAAGAAACAGAAGTAGTATTCCTTCTTTTGTTTACATTTTGTTGGAAATGTGTAAGGAAATCTGAAGCTCAGAAACAAAACATAAGCCTTATTTGTTTCCTTCTAATTCCTATTCAAATACCATGGACAGGCCCTTTCCCATCTTACTAGGCCCCCTCCCTCCATACAGATCACATAAATGCAGCCAGAAGATCTGCTACAAAATGGACATTTTCATAAGTGACAATAATCATAACCAAAAATGTTACCTATTATAGAAAGTATCAACAATACAGAACAATCCACTTGGTTGGTGTCCAAGGCAAAATTTTTTTTTTTTTTTTGACAGGGTCTCACTCTGTCACCCAGGATGGAGTGCAGTGGCACCATCTCAGCTCACTTCAGCCTCAACCTCCCGGGCCCAAGCCATCCTCTCACCTCAGTCTCCTGAGCAGCTAGGACTACAGGCGCACACCAACACGCCCACTTAATTTTTTGTATTTTTTGCAGAAACAGAGTTTCACACCATGTTGCCCAGGCTGGTCTCAAACTCCTGGGCTCAAGTGATCTGCCCGCCTCAGCCTGCCAAAATGCTGGGATTACAGGTGTGAACCACCACACCCAGCCAAGGCAAATTTTTTAAAACAGTAACAACTAATACACTTTGCAGGAGAAAAGAGGGGGAGATGGTAGGAATTTACTGTTTTCCTAAATCCTTAAAATCCTTTAAGAGATTATATTTTAAAATATAAAATATTATAAGGTAGGAAACATACCTTTTTGACCACATTATCCAGATCAACTATCATGTTGTGAAGTTTACCCTCTGCAGCAGATATATGAGGCTTGGCCCCAGGAACCTCTTTTTTCTTTGCATTTTCAATCACACTTTTCATCTTCTCTAACTCTTCTCTGGAAACCAACAAAACAAAGATTGAATATAACTTCTTGTCAACTGTATTAAAGAGTTTTAATGTCAGTACAGTATACAATTGTTAAGTCTATGAAAGAGGCCAGGAGTACTGGCTGATGCCTGTAATCCCAGCACTTTGGAAGGCCAAGGCAGGAGGATCACTTGAGTCCAGGAGTTCAAGACCAGCCTGGGCAACATAGGGAAACCATGTCTCTATTTTATTTTAAAAAACGAAAAGAAAAGTCAATGAAAGAAATGTAACTGCTTTTTCTTTTTTTTAAAGACTAGTCAAGTACAATAGTAGGAAGAGAGGAAAGACTAGAGCGAGAGAGTTCCATCCATAACTGACTGTGAACAATCAACTGAGCTAACTCACTACCTTTGGACAAGCATCAGTGCTTTTTTGGAGTCAATAAACGAGAGACTTTTCTCATCAACAACTGAAAACATCTTGGTTAGAAGCTAGATTTACTAGAGTGAACCAGAGAGGGAATATGGTATATGGAGTGACCCCGACTTTAGAATAAGATCCCCAGATTCAGCTCCCATATCAGCCTTTCATTTCCTACACGCTTTCGTGTAAGGAAGAGAATTCATGAGAAGTACTTAGTGCCTGGCCGAATCATGAGCACGCAATAAACAGCAGCTCTTGCAAGGATCAACCTGACTCACCAACCAGTGAGAGAGAGCTAAGGAAGGCAAAGGCACAGGAGAAGGCCAAAAACCTCACTGAGCAAATACTTAACTGGGACTCAGGGAGCCCTCACGACTCAGAATGTTTCGTAAGTCAGACAGACTGTGGTCTACCCACCATAAAACACAGAACTCAAAGTGATATGAGCATAATGCCTTAAATCTCCTAAAAGATATGCTAGTTTTATCAAAGACTTCTTTCTCTACTAAGAATAAGTATTTTCTTAAGAAAGACAGCAAAATTTTGAGTGACAAATAACTATTCCATACTGCTGATGAGGATCTTTAGTCAAATATAGGTTTCCACCAACAGAGGTTGATCTTATATCTGGGTATGCTTGTTCAATGCTAGTTTTAGCCAACGTCCAGGAATCAAGGTCAAGGTGGCATACCTATTACATACTCACTATTTTGGTTGTTAAGGCAAACAGATTGTGACATACATACTTTCTACAATTCTGAAAAACTGCCCAAACTGTCCCAGTAAAAACTGTCCCAGTAAAAAAAACTGTCCCCAGTAAAAACTACAGCAGAATCTCAGTACATCTGAAGAGATACATCATCTAAGCAATAATCCAAAGCAAAACTGACTTTTATATAAGATCCTCTATATGTCTGGGTATGGTGGCTCACGCCAGTCCCAGCTACTCAGGGGGCTGAGGCAGGAGGATGGCTTGAGCCCGGGAGGTTGAAGCTGCAGTGAGCCCTGATCATGCCCCTGTACTCCTGCATGGGCGACAGAGCAAGACCATGAATTAAAAAAAAAAAAAATCCTTCATATAAGTTTCTGCCAAATTTATTCTGGCCTAATTTTATACATATACATTTTCAGATGGAGTCTCGCTCTGTCGCCTAGGCTGGAGTGCAGTGGCACAATCTTAGCTCACTGCAACCTCTGCCTCCTGGGTTCAAGTGATTCTCCTACCTCAGCCTCCCGAGTAGCGGGGACTACAGGCGCACACCACCACGCCTGGCTGATATTTGCATTTTTAGTAGAGACAGGGTCTCACCATGCTGGCTAGGATGGCTCAAACTCTTGGTCTCAGGTGATCTGTCTCCTAGGCCTCCCAAAGTACTGAGATTACAGGTGTGAGCCACTGTACCCAGCCTGGACTAATTATATTTTATTCCTTCTCTCTTTTTACACCTTTGTACGAGTTCCTAATGCCAATTCAGAACAAGCACAGGTGGAAAAGGGAAGGAAGGGTTTCTCTACCTCCGCTTTATTCTATACAGACAATACAAAAAAACCCAGCCCAAAGAAAGCCACCAGGAGGCCCTAATTACTTGTTAAAGTCCATGAGTAATTACTTGGCTTTGAGAAGGGCATCGGCAGCTTCATCTACTGCCTTTCTGCGTTCCTTCAATGCACCCTCCACTGTGCGCCACTGAGCAGATTTCTTCTCACCTGCAATCTAAACAAAACATTTTAATTATATAATAAATAATTGCTATTATTGTCATATGATAGGCCAACAAGATTAAACACAGAAACATGTGACATTAAAGTCAAAGGTAAAAATTTATATGCAATATTTCTGCAGAGTAAGAACTCTTAATTTAAGGCTTATGTTCTTAATTTAAGGCTTATGATCTACCCACATCAGCCTCTCAAAGTGCTGGGATTACAAACATGAGCCACTGCCTGGCCATATAAGCATTTTCTAAGGGGAGTTTTTTTTTTTTTTTAAGAGTCTCAAAAGGATATACAAACCAAAATCAGAGTTTAAGGATAAATAGCAGGTTTACATATTTGTATGATCCTTATTCCTCCTAAATGTTACTCTAAAGAATCACTCTTCCTAATTAGTTACATATAAGTCAACTATTGTCAAAAACCTCCCTTGTGGTGACTCTTATGGTATATGAATTGTGTATTTAAAAAAAAAAAGACGGCTGGGCACGGTGGCTCAAGCCTGTAATCCCAGCACTTTGGGAGGTCGAGATGGGCGGATCACGAGGTCAGGAGATCGAGACCATCCTGGCTAACGCAGTGAAACCCCGTCTCTACAAAAAATACAAAAAACTAGCCGGGCGAGGTGGCGGGCGCCTGTAGTCCCAGCTACTCGGGAGGCTGAGGCAGCAGAATGGCGTAAACCTGGGAGGCGGAGCTTGCAGTGAGCTGAGGTCTGGCCACTGCACCCCAGCCTGGGCCACAGAGCGAGACTCCCTCTCAAAAAAAAAAATTTTGGCCAGGCGCAGTGGCTCACGCCTATAATCCTAGCACATCGGGAGGCTGAGATGGGCAGATCACGAGGTCAAGAGATCGAGACCATCCTGGCCAACATGGTGAAACCCCGCCTCTACTAAAAATACAAAAATTAGCTGGGTGTGGTGGTGGACGCCTGTAATCCCAGCTACTCGGGAGGATGAGGCAGGAGAATCGCTTGAACCCAAGAGGCGGAGGTTGCAGTGAGCTGAGATCACGCCACTGCACTCCAGCCTGGTGACAGAGCAAGACTCCTTCTCAAAAAAAAAAGTTTTCGTTGAAAATCTTAGGCAGATCCAACACGTTTTTCTCCAGCTATGGAACTGATTGCCACTTTTTTAAGTAGAGCTGGCTCATATTTAGGGAATATATTAGGAAGAAAACCCTCTAACACTAATACCACTAAGTGCAGCAAGAGGCTCACATTATGAGGGGGTGCAAGGTACCCAGAACACTCAGGGCCTAGACGTGGTTCAGTGGCTCATGCCTGTAATCCCAGCACTCTAGCAGAATCACTTAAGCCCAGTTGTTTGAGACCAGCCTGAACAATATAGGGAGACCCCATTTCAACAAAATAAAAAAAACAGCCAGGCGTAGTGGCTCATGCCTGTGGTGCTAGCTACTTGAGGAGCTGATGTGGGAGGATCATTTGAGCCCGGGATGAGGCCACACTGAGCCGTAATCACACCACCACACTCCAGCCTGGGTGACAGAGCAAGACCCTGTCTCAAAAACAAAAAAAATGTGAAATAATAAACAAGATCTAGTGGTAGAACTAATAAATACCCTATTTAGAACTACTGATGAGCATACATAATATTCAAGAGAGCTGCAACTATAATGTGATCTGAAAACATCTGTGCTTTCTATTGGTGACATGGTCACAGTACTGCTAACACTACTGTGGTTTGCTGCCAGTATTCATAGTTGAAGAAAATGGTTTTAAATTTCAATTTCAGGCTCGGGAAAATAAAGATGTTTCCCTCCTTCAAGTTCAATGAGCACCTGAATTCTATCTACAGACTCAACTCTAGGTTAAGAGCCCACACATTTAGAAGAAATATTTGTACTTTTCTTCGTGTATTGCTTTTTAAATGTTCTATGTAGCCGGGTGCAGTGGCTCACAACTGTAATCCCAGCACTTTGGGAGTCTGAGGTGAGCAAATCACCTGAGGTCAGGAGTTCGAGACCAGCCTGGCCAATATGGTGAAACCCCGTCTCTACTAAGATGGGTGTGGTGACGGGCGCCTGTAATCCCAGCTATTCGGGAGGCTGATGCAGGAGAATCGCTTGAACCTGGGAGGCAGAGGTTGCAGTGAGCTGAGATCATGCTACTGCACTCAGACTGGGCGACAGAGCAATACTGCATCTCAAAAAAAAAAAAAAAAAAAAAAGAATGTTCTATGTAAAATTTTGCAAAGTATATCTTATGATGTGAAAAATAAAGTTGATGTTTCAGTGAGTTCCCACTGTAGTCTTTTTTCTTTTTTTTTTTTTTTTTTGAGATGGAGTCTGGCTCACCCAGGCTGCAGTGCAGTCACCCAGGCTGCAGTGCAGTGGCACAATCTTGGCTCACTGCAAGCTCCGCCTCCTGGGTTCATGCCATTCTCTTGCCTCAGCCTCCCAAGTAGCTGGGACTACAGGCGCTGGCCACCTCGCCCCGCTAGCTTTTTGTATTTTTAGTAGAGACGGGGTTTCACCATGTTAGCCAGGATGGTCTCGATCTCCTGACCTCTGATCCGCCCGCCTCGGCCTCCCAAAGTGCTGGGATTACAGGCGTGAGCTACCGCGCCCGGCCTTCTTTTTTTTCTTTTTTGAGATGGAGTTTCACTCTTGTTGCCCAGGCTAGAGTGCAATGGCTCGATCTTGGCTCACCACAACCTCTGCCTCCCAGGTTCAAGTGATTCTCTTGTGTCAGTCTCCCAAGTAGCTGGGATTACAGGCATGGGCCACTATGCCCAGCTAATTATATATTTTTAGTAGAAATGGGGTTTCTCCATGTTGGTCAGGCTGGTCTTGAATTCCTGACCTCAAATGATCTGCCTACCTCAGCCTCCCACAGTGCTGGGATTACAGGCATGAGCCACTGTGCCTGGCCCACTTTAGTCATCTTGAAAATAAAATACATCAAGAATGGATACTGATTTGGTGCCAAGCATGGCGGCTTGTGCCTATAATCCCAGCACTTTGGGAGGGGGAGGCAGGTGGATTACTTGAGGTCAGGAGTTCGAGACCAGCCTGGCCAACATAGTGAAACCCTCTCTCTACTAAACATACAAAAATTAGCCAGGTGTGGTGGTGGGCACCTGTAATTTCAGCTACTTGGGAGGCTAAGGCAGGAGAACTGCTTGAACCTGGGAGGTGGAGGCTGCAGCGAGCAGAGATCACGCCACTGCACTCCAGCCTGGTGACAGAGCGAGACTGTCCCAAAAAAAAAAAAAAAAAAAGGATGCTGATTTGGGCCACACGAACCAACCTAAATAGAATCACAAAGCATGTAAATGTCAATGACATATCTGGGGGCCAACATATATCACCCTTGTTGAAGGTACTCCTGCTTACAGAGGTCCAAGGAAAACCTACTCTGTAAAAGACACAGATTCCCCCACAATCAAACTAAATCCCACTATTACCAAATCCAATTCTTCATAAACACTGCTTTGTGAAAGTTATTCAGAATATACTAGAAATTACACGTGCACCTGTAGCTTCTACTAGAAAAAACGAAAGCTGGAATTCATTCTTAACATTTCAAAACGTGTTCATACATTTTTCTAATTATTTTGTACATTAGCTAATACTCTAATCTGTTAACTGCTACCGTTAGGTTGTAAAATCTTGACTGCAATAGATTTTACACTGTCTAATCACCATGTGCTACACATTATGTGCACTGGGAAGACGAAATACCACCCTGTGTACCCTTATACCCAAGTAGTAACACGGCATTTAAAGCTTCTAATCTGTGTCCTTCTGAGGGATACTGGTCTACTTGGGTCTGAACCCAATACCCTGACATCATGCAACTTCTAGCTTTCCCATATCTGTAACGAGCAAATTAAATTTCCTGAGTGGTTTCCACTTTGCTGACTGAACTCTGATATTTAAGTACTTTTCTTGGACTTTGACTAAAATGGAATTTTCCTTAAGTTTTCAAAGGTTATAGTTTCTTGCTACTAATATCAGAGGTCTAATTAAATTCTTTTGTAATATAAGTACATAGGACTGAAACAATGTAAAGTGTGTGTAAATTTTTTTAAAAAACTACAGTTATGACAGCACAGTAACTTTACTGACCATGTATGATCCTGATCCTTAAGATTAATAATTTATGTATTTTACTTTCATTTACTCCTTAAATGACCTGGAATAGAGATACATTTATACATAGTAAGTAACCTAATGTAATTATAAAATAATTTATTGGGTCCCAGTATTAAATTTTGAAAAATCAATGTTATTACTTCATTCTTTGAAGTGTTTAGCATAAATTAAATAATCATAAACATTTAAAATAGCAGGTGTTTCAGGGAACATGGGATCTCTCTGTATTATTTCTTAAAACTGCAGGTCAAGTTTGAAAAGTATCTTTAAAAGTTTATCTAGGGAAATAGTAATTTTAAAGCAAACAACAAAAACATTTAAGCACTATTAAAATATGAAAGCAAATCTGAACTAATTACTGCATCAGTGTTGTAAGATAAAATAAAGCACAATGTATAAAATTCATTCTAAAAAATTTAAAGGCTTTTTTCATTTCATTTTTTAAAGATAATTACTCTAAGGCCAAGCACAGTGGCTCACGCCTGCAATCCCAACATTTTGGGAGGCCGAGGCAGGCAGATCACTTGAGGTCAAGAGTTCCAGTCCAGCCTGGCCAAAATGGCAAACCCTGTATCTACTGAAAGTGCAAAAATTAGCCGGGTATGGTGGCGGGTGCCTGTAATCCCAGCTACTCAGGAAGCTGAGGCAGGAGAATCACTTGAACCTGGTAGGTGGAGGTTGCAGTGAGCTGAGATTGCACCACTGGACTCCAGCCCAGGCGACAGAGCAAGACTCCGTCTCGAAACAATAACAAAAAAAGGTATCTTCCCCTAGTGAGAGAAAGCCCGTATCACAAGGAAGAAAGCAATCTATTAAATATTACACTTCTCTCCACCCCCGATTTTTCTTTTTGACCCCCAAGTCATAACAGCTAAAAACCTTCTAATCATTCACTGGGCTCACCTCAGAATTGTCCATGGCGGCTTTCAATATGTTGGAGTGTGCATTGACAGCCTGGACCGCAGCATTCTGAGCTGCAATAGCCTGCAGAGTGACACTTGCAGTTTGCCTCAGAGCATCTTCTAAGCTCTTGGCTAGAGCTTAAAAAAAAAAAAAAAAAAAAAGAACAGTTAAAAAACAAATCCCTACCCCATAAATGACTAAACTTTTGCTGTTCTCCTATGTAGTCTTCCATTGCATTTCCCAAAAAATTTAAAAAGGAACAACAAAATACACGAGACGCAAATTTAGGGAATCAAAGTTTCACTTAACAGTATGGTAAAGGGTGGGTGCGGTGGCTCACGCCTATAATCCCAGCACTTTGGGAGGTCGAGCTGGGTGGATCACAAGGTCAGGAGTTTGAGACCAGCCTGACCAATGTGGTGAAACCTCCTTTCTACTAAAAATACAAAAATTAGCTGGGCATGGTGGCAGGTGCCCAGCTACTCGGGAGGCTGAGGCAGGAGAACAGCTTGAACCCGGGAGGTGGAGGTTGCAGTGAGCCGAGATCGCGCCACTGCACTCCAGCCTGGGCGACAGAGCGAGACTCCATCTCAAAAAAAAAAAAAGAAGTAATAAAGCTTCATAGATTTATCATCCAGACTAAATTATCAGTATTTTACCATACTTTTTTTTTTTTTGAGACGGAGTCTCGCTCTGTCGCCCAGGCTGGAGTGCAACGGCACGATCTCGGCTCACTGTGAACTCCACCTCCTGGGTTCATGTGATTCTCCTGCCTCAGCCTCCCGAGTAGCTGGGACTACAGGCGCCTGCCACCATGCCCGGCTAATTTTTTTGTATATTTTAGTAGACACGGGGTTTCACCATGTTAGCCAGGATGGTCTTGATCTCCTGACCTCCTGATCTGCCTGCCTCGGCCTCCCAAAGTGTTGGGATTACAGGCGTGAGCCACTGTGCCTGTTTTTTTTTTTTTTTTTTTTTTTGGAGATGGAGTCTCACTCTATCGCCCAGGCTGGAGTGCAGTGGCGTGATCTCAGTTCACTGCAACCTCTGCCTCCCGGGTTCATGTGATTCTCCTGCCTCAGCCTCCTGAGTAGCTGGGACTACAGGCGCCTGCCACCACGCTTGGCTAATTTTTTTGTATTTTTAGTAGAGACGGGGTTTAACCGTGTGAGCCAGGATGGTCTCGATCTCCTGACCTCATGATCTGCCCACCTCAGCCTCTCAAAGTGCTGGGATTACAGACATGAGCCACCGTGCCCAGCCTACTTATTCTTTTCTGTATATCTAAACATTTTCAAAATAAAAAGTGTTTTTTTTTTCTCAAAATTATTTAAAGAAGGGTAATGTATTTCAAATGGGAGAAACAAGGTTTAGGACAATATAGCCCCTTTTACATATTTGTAGCTATAAACTCAACAAATCCATCAGCTTTCTTCATTTTAAACAACAATCGTACAGACCCAAAGGGAAAAAGAAGTGCCCATTTTCATCCCCTTAGCAAGAAGGAATACTCATAGCAAAACATTTACATTGACAAGACATAAGAAAACAGACAGGAGAAAGAAAAAGACAAATAAAAAAACAGGCCAAAGAAACCCAAAACAAAACCCAAAGGCAACTTGAAATGGACAGTGTTCTTCCACAAAAGGACTCAAGAAATAGCAGACACCAATGTTCAAGAGGCACCTGGTTAAGATCACATTTCTATATGCTGTCTCAGGAATACCAAAAAGTAAAGCAAACAACCATTTTAGATAATTTACTAAAATGCAAAAAAAAAAAAAAAAAAAAAAAAAGTCATTTGAAGAAAGAAGGCTAGTAAGAATACTAATTTAATAATAAATGGGCTGGTGCAGTGGCTCATGCCTGTAATTCCAGCACCTTGGAAGGCTGAGGCAGGCAGATCACCTGAGGTCGAGTTCGAGATCAGGCTGGCCAACACTGTGAAACCCCATCTCTACTAAAAATACAAAAATTATCCAGGCATGGTGGTGGGTGCCTATAGTCCCAGCTACTTGGGAGGCTGAGGTGGGAGAATCGCGTGAACCTGGGAGTCAGAGGTTGCAGTGAGCTGAGACTGCACCACTGCTCTCCAGCCTGGGTGACAGAGTGAGACTCTGTCTCTAAATGAACAAATAAATAAATAAATAAATAAATAAATAAATAAATAAATAAATGATATCACATGGCAAAAAATAAAAAAAATATTTGACAAGTGAGAAAAAAAGATGATTTTGAGCAAAAGAAGCATAAACTAGCAATGAACAAATGGAACCTGATGAACTACAAATGGTACCTCTGCAAGATAAAAGAGGAAAACTAATAAGGAGAAAATTAAAAGAAATTGACAGAAGTGATAGAAGTGAAACAAGAGCAGGGGATACAAAGAGAGAAAGGGGCAAGGGAGAGAAACCGTGGTATCTGGATCCCATGACACGCGTGAGTGAACAGTGGACATCAAGTACAGGTAGTTGTGAACTACTTTATGGAGGCCACAGAAAGTGGGCTGCTGGGAGGCACCTGCTGTTCCAGCCCTCTTCAGAGGTCTAGTCACTACCCTTTGATCCTTGATAAATATTTCACATGCAAATGCATGCATGTATATTTTTAAAGTCAAGTTTGAGGGAGAATTAAGAGGTGACAGATAAAATTCTGAAAATTTTCACTTTGCCCAAAATGAAAGATGAGAGGAACCAGGCAAGGAAAAGAACAGCTGAAACAGCAGACATCTCCATCTTACATTTATAACTTAATTTCAAGGTGCCCAAGTGATAAAGAGAGAAAAGTGAAAAGTGAAGAAAAAATAGGACTAAAAGAAAAAAGGAGTAGAAAAAAAAAACATTTCACTTAGAAGTCATTTATTAAATATTCTAAAATATTTGTAACACAATCAGAAGAATACAAAAAATGAAAAACAAAAATCCAAATCCAAGTAGCAAAACTAATGCCATAGGCACAGAATGACACCTATGCTATACTAAGAAACTTGGTTCCTCAGGGTAGGGTAGAACCAGCACATTACAAGGGAAACAGGAACAAAACAAATGATGAGGAGATCAAAAAACTATAAACAGCTGCCATGAGTACTTAAACAACTCTGTCCAGCAAAAAGCTATATCCCACGACCTCCAGAGACATCAACATATTATAGCACAGTACAAAAAATTATGTTACATGTGCTTTAAGACAGAAAAATAAATTTATAAGTATCTATTACCTTTTTTAAACCATCGAAAAATTTAAGAATCCTGACCTACCAAGGACGGCAAAAAAAATAATAAAAAACTTGGCCAGGCGTGATAGCTCATGCCTGTAATCCCAGCACTTTGGGAGGCCAAGGTGGGAGGACTTCGTGAGGCCAAGAGTCCAACACTACCCTGACCAACATAGCAAGAGCCCATCTCTTAAAAACAAACAAACAAAAAAACCATAAAATTGAAACTTAAAAAGGAATATGCTTGTTAGCTGGAAACCAGCAATGTGTAGAACATTCCATGCCCCACCAGTGTCAGATGAGAGCACTACTAGAGAGTCCAGAGGCTAGATGATAAAGTGTAAGCCATTCTGACTCCAACAAATAAATTTACAATTATTAACAAACAGTTATTTACAATTATAAATTGACAATTATTAATAAAAGACTCTTACGGCTGGGTACAGGGGCTCACGCCTGTAATCCCAGCAGTTTGGGAGTCCAAGGTGGGAGGATCACTTGAGCCCAGGAGTACAAGATCAGTCTAGGCAACATAGTGAGATGCCTGTGTCTATAAAAATTTTTTTAAAAATTAGCTGGGTATGGTGGTACGCGCACCTGTAGTCCCAGCTACAGAGGAGGCTGAGGTGGGACGATGGCTTCGGCCTGGGAGGCTGAGGCTGCAGTGAGCCATGACAGTGCCACCGCACTCCAGCCTGGGTGACAGAAAAAGAGCCTGTCTCAAAAAAATAGATAAAGGACTTTTAGGCAAGCTGTTAAAACATAAATAATCAATTTCTGTTACCCAGAGTATAAATAATCTTTAGTGCTAACAAAATCTTTAGTATTATTTGGAGTTTTCACCAACTATACACTAAGAATAGCCTTTGTCACCTGGGTAAAAGAAGTTTAGATGAAATGAAGGTAGTGAATAAAGCAATGCCACTAAAAAACAACAATAGCAACAAAAGAAACCACAACTAGCTGACAGATGACAAACTTGTGCTGATACTTTAAGAAGAGAGCAACTGGGAGATGACCCAAAATCCTTAAGAAGCTGTCTGGTTTACATACACTCCATTTTAACTTGTTCTTGTTTTTCCTGTTGTGCAAGGCGAGCTGCAACTTCTTCAGGTGGTCGCTCTCTTATAGAAGATGAAGATGCTTCTTCTTGCAGCAAAAGTAAATAAGAGGAAATCAAATTTCAGCACAGAATTTTAATAGCTAACAGGGATATAAAAACCAGCATCATTTGTACTGGCCAGTTGTATCAACACAGGGCATTTTTGTGGTAAGAATTCTAAAACCATTATCATTACTCTTAATGATTCCAAAATGAAGAAATAGGAATCAGTCTTTAATCTCCTTGTTTAAAAAGATGTATTTGGACATTTAAATTTTTAAAATTTCCTAAGAAAGTCTGAAGACCCGAACCTAGTGTAAATGTATACATAGTGCCTACGTGTTGCCTAGGCATTAAATAGTTCTGATGAGCATATCATTCATAAAAGAACAAATAGAAATAATTAAATTACCTGAAAGCGCAGGTGTGGGTTTTCCTTCACCAATTTCAGGGTAATCAGTTTTTAAAGATTCCTCAGGCTGAACTGCAGGGGCAGGGACTGACAGGGTATCACCTGCTGCAGAAATAATTTGAGCTGCTTCTGTAGGTGCTATAAATATATGTTACTCATGGTATCTATACTTTCCTAGGTTAACAGAGAAACAGACAGGAATTTACTACCACCACCACCCACTTCACATCTGACTCCTTAAAGACACAAATATTTGTACTGCCACATGTTTGAATAACACACAAACAGGAGCACTGTCCACTGCATATCTAAACTCACACAAAATGGACAATGGTTGGGAAAGAACAAAAGAAAAGAAGTCTTGTCTGCATCCACCCACATTTTAACCACCATTATTCCAGGCAAGCCTTCTAGTAATAATGTTAAATATTAACACACAAGAAGTGGACATTTACACAACATGGAAAAAGAGTAACATAGGAAAAAGCCTGTTAATGATGAAGACAGACAAAAGAAAGCAACTAAACAAAGAATATTTTTTAATTGCTTTGAAGAGTGGTGGAAGACGTGTGAGCAGGAAAAAGATTACAGTTTTAAACACAAAGATGAAAGGTCACAGTGATCAAGAACAGAACTGAGTTAAAATATACATATACATATACATATATATATATATATATATATATTTTTTTTTTTTGCACACTTTGGGAGGCCAAGGTGGAAGGACTGCTTGAGGCCAAGACCAACCTGGCCAACATAGCAAGACCCCATCTCTATCAATCAATCAATCTTTTGTGTAGTATTTTATATATTGATTGATTTTTATTTTTGAGACAAGGTCTCACTCTGTTGCCCAGGCTGGAGTATAGTGGCACTATCATGGCTCACCGCAACCTCGACCTCCCAGGAACAAGCAATACCCCCACCTCAGCCTCTGGCACATAGCTGGGACTACAGGTGTGTACCATCACACTTTGCTAATTTTAAAATTTTTTTGTAGATAGAGGGTCTGCCTCTCTTGCCCAGGCTGGTCTCAAACTCCTAGGCTCAAGTGATCCTCCCTCCTCGGCCTCCCAAAGTGCTGGGATTACAGGTGTGAGCCACTGTGCCCAGCCTTGGTTTTAAACCAAATAGCAGTCAATTATCAATCCCCTGGCTCAGCATCCTCTTCCCATCCCACCCAGAACATGAAACATTTTCTTTTGTTTGTTTGAGACAGAGTCTTGCCCTGTCACCCAGGCTGGAGTGTAGAGGTGCAATCACAGCTCACTGCAGCCTCAACCTCCTGGGCTCAAGTGGTCCTCCCACCCAAGTGCTGGGACTACAGGCATGCACCACCATCCCCAGCTAATTTTTAATTTTTTATAGAAACAGGATCTTGCTATGTTGCCCAGGCTGCTTTCAAACTCCTGGGCTTAGGTGATCCTCCCACCTTGGCTTCCCAAAGTGCTGGGATTACAGACATGAGCCCCTGCACCTGGCCTAAAATAAAATTATTACAATGGCTTCCAAGGACTGCCACAATAAACTTTTTGCTCCCTCTCTGACCTCATTTGCTCCTGTTCTCCCCTTACTCAATTCACTCTAGCCTCATCTGCCCTTTGCTTGAATATGTCAAGCCTTTACACCAGCTTATCCTGCTGCCTGGGATGCTTTTCTCCACCACCCTTTTACATGACTTACCCCCCTTATGTCTTTCTAATCTTTGCTCAGACAACCCCTTCCAGGTAAGGTATTCCTTACACACTCCATTTAAAAATGCAGTATTCCCTCCCACGATGTCTGACATCCTATACATTGTACTTGTTTATTCCCTCTCCTTATCTAATCAAGAAATATTAGCTGGAATTTTTTTTTAACTGTTTTGTTCATGGCTATTTCCCCAGGGCTTACAAGAATGTCTAGCACAGAAAAGCCAGTAAATAACTGCTGAATTAAAGTCGGGTGATTTAATCAAGAACAGATGCAACAAAGGAGAAACATAAGTTCAAATGTATACTGAACAGGTTAGAGTTCAACAGGCAAGTGCTGTAAATTAGAGTGGGGTGACTGGTAGTTTCTGAAATCAAAAAATATCTGCAGGGACTACAGCAAGACACTTTCATCACTAAGAAAGAAGAGAGAATAGAGAATTGGTGAAGAGGCTGGGCATGGTGGCTCACGCCTGTAATCGCAGCACTTTGGGAGGCCGAGGCGGGCGGATCACCTGAGGGCGGGAGTTTGAGACCAGCCTGACTAACACGGAGAAACTCCGCCTCTAGTAAAAATAGAAAATTAGTGGAGTGTGCTGGCACATGCATGTAATCCCAGCTACTCGGGAGTCTGAGGCAGGAGAATCGCTTGAACCCAAGAGGTGGAGGCTGCGGTGAGCCGCGATCACACCATTGCACTACAGCCTGGGCAACAAGAGCGAAACTCTGTCTCAAGAAAAATAATCATAATAATAATAATAATAATTGGTGAAGAGATTTACCTAGAATTTTAAAAAGATGGTTCAAAATATAAGTACCTGTTGATGAAGCTGGAGTATCTCCCTTTTGTTTCTGGAGTTGTGAGGCAGGCTGTTTAGATTCTTTCATTACTTCTGATACACTAGAGATTTTTAGTGGACCAGACTGAATCTTGGAAATAAAAAACATTTATTTAACATTTCAGATCTACTACTATTTTTTTAAAAGGTACAGTAATTTGCAGTATTTCAAATGTCAAGCCTTTCAGGCTTTTAACGTAAAGTTATCAACACTCTATAACATATATATTTTGTTAAACATAGTTGAGAGAAACCACCATTACTAGAAAAGTACAGTCCAGAAATTTCATTCCAAATGACCAGCCCATGTTTTAATAGTAACAAAGGTTTCTATTAGGGTGACCAATAAAGTCCATGACACATGATCTTCTCATTAAACACCATTCCTTGTACTTATACAGTATTAAGAAGACTATTATAATTTCCTTTCTAAATCAAATTATGATGTCTTCTATATACATTCAGTTAGAAGCAAATGATTATTAAAGGCTCTGAGTAAAAATATACATGAATTTTGTTTCTTTGATTGCCAGGATTCATGTAATTGCACATTAAGATATATGGTATCAATTTGTAAGCAAGGCTTGCCTTCCTCTTTCCCAATTATTGCCTGCCTTAAGTTTAAGACACTGTTCACTTAAGAGGGCTGCCAGATATGTGCCAGGGAAAATTACTTTTATTTTTATTTCCACTTATGTTATTCCACTTTTTGCCCTAACTTGGCAGTAGCACTCAGATATCCCTAACATGACTACTTAAACACAACAGAGATGGTTCTGAACTTAGTCATTACCAGAAACTAGAATTATTTCCATTTTCATTAAAATATTATCTTTGAATGATGAAGAATGATTACTGTTACAAGCAAAACAATACCAAGATATACCAGTGGCTTTAACTTGCCTCTTCACTGCTCCTTTCCCTTTCCACTCTCTAATGTAGCCACTGCTAATAGCCTGGAATCTATCCTTCTACTCCTGAGCAAAAGCTCAAGTATATACACATAAACAATGTTTCACTTCCTTAAACAAACCAAAACAGGGTTATATTATACAAATTACCTTGTAACTTGCTCTTTTTTTTTCATTTAACACTATATCATGGACATTCTCTTTCAGGTCAAGAAATTCTTTTTAGTTGCGTAACATCCTCATATAACGATTTCCCATAATTTGGTCAACTTCTCCTCTATAGTCATTCAAGTTGTTCCCTGTTTTGTTTTGCTTTGCTGCTACAAACAAAGCAATGAACATCCATCCCTGTCCGTTTAACTGAAAAGCACCATAGTGTGACATCTATGGGATAGTTTTCAGAAGAGGAATTGCTGGGTCAAAGGGGTTGTATATTTTTAACAGATGTTAACAGATCACTTTCACTTAAGATTCTAGTGATTTACATTCTCACAATTAAAGTGTGTGTGTGATCTATTTCCAAATTCAGTTGCCCTATTCCTCTAATTTCTTTTCCTGTGTCACAATCTTATTTTATTAAAGTAGCAGTATAAAAAAGTCTACCTAGAAAAGCACCCCTCCTCATGCCTTTTTCAAAATGTTCTTGAGTAGTCATGTACATCATTAATTCCTCCATATGAATGTTAAAACTGTATTATCTGGTTCCTCACCATCTAGAAAAATTCATTCAAATTCTTACTAGATTTGTGTGAATAGACATACCATAAAAACATCATTTCTCTCTAATATATACATATACATTTCTCTCAAACATATATATGTATGTCATATATATTTAGTACCATCTTAATGTAATTTGGTACTATCTCAATGTAATATGGTACTATCTCAATATATATTTGGTACTATCTTGGTACTATCTTTAATGACATACATATATATTTGAGAGAAATGACATTTTTATGATATGAAGTTCTATCCAGGAATGTAACCGTTGTAATCATTTAGGCAGGTGTTATTCCATGTCCATCAAAAAGATTTTATGCATGGACAGTAAATATAGAGACAATGTTACAACAAATCATGTTGCCACTAAAAAGGTTACCATGAAATATAATGCACAGCAACAAATTGACACAATGTTTAACAGTAGAGAGTGCCTGAATAAATGGTAAAAAATAGAAACACTAACTGCTATTGTAATTCAGAGGAGAGAAAATTAAGTCTATGCAGTGAAGGATGCAGCCCTTGAAGAGAACATTAATGGGCAAAGGAAAGGAAGTCATTCTGGTTAGGAGACCATCCTGAAAAAAGCTGGACAAATGGAAGGGATCTTAGATGAGTTCTCTCTTTAAGCATGGCCCTTGGAACACTGCCTGCAACATAATAATCACTTGATTAACATTGGTGGAATAAAATGAGGAAAGCAAAGACATATTTGTAATGAAGGGCAACTGGTGCAGAGCTAAGGGCTTATGTGCAGGACCCAGAGATAAGGCTGCAAAGGTAAACAAGTGCCAGATTGCCAAGGGTATTGAATGTCAACTTAAAAGTTAGCAAAGACCACAAACTACAGAAATAAAGAAGCCCAATGGCCAGTTCCTAGGCTGACATTTAAGCACTACTGGCTTCATACTTATTCAGAAAGTGAGACAGACTCTAAGATTTCTCTAGTTTTTACATCCTATGGTCTTCTTTTAAACATTACATCCTGTGGTCTTCTTTTAAACAACACGAAATATCTAGAAGTACACTAAGAGGTGTTATCATGAAAATATCACAGCACTTCTTTTAGAAGATTCTCTGGTATCGATATAAGGATGACCCAGATTCTGTTAGGAGAGATCTAGGTGGGTAGAGACTGGGAGGAAGACAGGAAAGACTGTGTGCACATGGAGAGCAACAGGTCTAGTTAAGAAGATAATTTGGATATGAAGTGATAAAGGTCAGAATAGGAGTACAGATAGTGGTAATGCAAGAAGATTAAACAAGATAGGATAGCTAATGAAATATGGGCAACCTGTGAAGAATCTACGAATTCTGGCCTAGCTATACCTGACAACTTGGTATACTATCTTTAATACAAAAAAGCAAATAAGGAGTAGTATAAGTGTGGAGGTGGTGTAGTACAAACATGCTGAGTTATTAAGTAGAAATGTTCTCCAAGGTAGCTAAAGTGGAGTGAGGAGAGGCCAAGGCTATTTGGAGGGATAAAGGATTCATCTACAAAGAATGACATCTGAAGTCACGTCAACTGAGAAAAGAACACTGCTCTGAATTTTTCAACCATACTCCATGCTCCTGGAACAGCTTCCAGCTATTTCTCCTGGGTCATGAAGCTTAAAATAGATTCAAGATTTTAGAATAAATCCACAGGGTTCTGCTCCTTGACTTATGAAGCTGCCAAATTATCTCTCTCAGTCAGTATGGTCATTTTAAAGTCCGTATAGAAGAATAAATGATGTAGAAGACTAGTCAAAAACATGTTGAAAAAGTATGGTCGGGGTGGGTTACAGGGAGGAAGTTAGATGACAGTTCTTTTTCCAAACGTTAACTTTGCTATAGGATGGGTCTCTAGATCATGTTAGATACTAGAGAGTAAGTCCACCCAGTTTCTAAGAATAAACTGATCAGCCATGTCCAGCCTCATAGCATAAAGAAATGCCCAATACCAAAGAGTCAAAAATCCATGCTCTTTTACAGAATTTTTGTTTTTTACAAGAAGCTGTGTGTGAATGATGAAACATTTAAGATTAGAGTTTAAAAAAATTTTTAGGACGGGCGTGGTGGCTCACGCCTGTAATCCCAGCATTTTGGGAGGCCAAGGTGGGCAGATTACCTGAGGTCAGCAGTTTGAGACCAGCCTGGCCAACATGGTGAAACCCCATCTCTAATAAAAAAATGCAAAAATTAACTGGGCATGGTGGCACACGCCTGTAGTCCCAGCTACTTGGGAGGCTGAAGCAGGAGAATTGCTGGAACCCAGGAGGCGGAATTTGCAGTGAGCCAAGATCACATCACTGTACTCGAGCCTAGGTGACAGAGCGAGACTCTGTTTCAAAAAAAAAAAAATTTTTTTTAGGCTGGTGAGAAAAAAAGGAATACACACAAAGTTACAGAAATAGAAGATATCCTGTCAACTAATCAGCATCTAGCTGAAAATTCTGTGACTTTGTGTTATGGTCTAAAAGGAACCACTACTGACCATAATACATGGTTTTATGTCATGACAACTCTGCACTTGTTTTTATAGTGTTCTAAGTAAGAGCTTGATAGCTGCAACAGCATGGGATAACATATAGACGTCCCCCTCAGTCCACAGGGCAACCATGGTTACCTCTGCCCAAGGTGTCTCCTCCATTTACCCTTGTGTGCAGCACAGTTATTTTCTATGTGGTATGTACTGAGAGCACTTATGGGACTCCAAAAGCATAATTATCCATCTGTACTAGCTACTATTAGTTCAATTTAAAGAAAACTGGCCAGGCACCATGGCTCACACTTGTAATCCCAGCACTTTGGGAGGTTGAGGCGGGTGGATCACCTGAGGTCAGGAGTTCGAGACCAGTCTGGCCAACATGGTGAACCCCATCTCTACTAAAAATACAAGCAATTAGCCGGGCATGGTGGCAGGTGCCTGTAATCCCAGCTACTCGGGAGGCTGAGGCAGGAGAATCGCTTGAACCTAGGAGGCGGAGGTTGCAGTGAGCCAAGATCATACCACTACACTCCAGTCTGGTTAACAAGAGTGAAACTCCATCTCAAAAAAAAAAAAACAAAAACAAACGAACAAACAAAAAAAACAATAAAAGAAAAAAACTGCACCTGTACTGAACATGGACACTTTTTTTTCTTGTCATCATTCCCTAAATAACAAAGTATAATGAAAATTTAGACAGCATTTATACTGTATTAGATATTACATCTAATCTAGAGATGATTTAAAGTATATGGGAGGGTGTACATAGGTTATATGCAAATACTGTAATTTTTTATATCTGAGACTTGAGTATCCATGGGATTTTTGTATCCACGGGAAGTCCTGAACCACTCCTTCAAGAATATTGAAAGACAACTGTATTTTCAACATGAAAACAACTTGCTTTTAAAGTATTTCATTGGATAAATTGAAATATTGTTTAACTCTTACCGATTTCTTTGGCAATGGAACATTATAAACTGCAGGACCAAGAACCATCTCGAAGAGTTTGTCTGAGTAAGGTATGGTTTTCTCTACACTTTCCCGGAAATTGGAATCCCATTTGGCATATAGGATAGTGCCACCAATACCTCCCCCAACAAACAAAAGGCCAGCTCCAGCAATTTTGCCAGTAGTCAACCTAAGTGAAAGAAATAGGAAATACATTTATACTTATTGGCTCTCCTACACCTATTTTCCTATACCAACGTAACCATCTCAAATACCTCTAGCCTCTACTTATCTACCACAAATTCAGATCATAGCAGCCAAGTTTACCACCACATCTGCACATCACCTTTTCCTGATTTGTTTCTAACATGTTGCCACCAAAAATAATATTTATTCATTTTGGGAGGCCTAGATTAAAGGGTTGCTTGAGCCCAGGAGTTCAAAACCACCCTAGGCACCATAGTAAGATCCCATCTCTAACCGCCGCCCCCTGCCAAAAAAATTTAGCCAAGCATAGTAGCAGGTGCCCCAGCTACTCAGGAGGCCGAGGTAGGAGGAACGCTCAAGCCTGGGAGATCAAGGCTGCAGTGAACCGTGATCATGCAACTGCACTTCAGCCTGGAGTAACAGAACAAGACCTTGTCTCAAAAAAAAAAAAAAAAAAAAAAAAAAAAAGAAATAGAAAAAAGTATGAGTAACTAAAAATAATTACAATATCTAGGAATCCACCCTTTAACATTTAATTCAACATGTTCACAATCATGATATTCTCTCTGAATCCAAACAAGAACTATCACTAACTTTCAAGGCTCCTCTTCCTCAATCAAACATTTCTATAAACACTATAAACTTTTTTTTTTTTTTCTTGAGACAAAGTCTTCCTCTTGTCCCTCAGGCTGGAGTGCGATGGCATTATCTTGGCTTGCTGCAACCTTCGCCTCCCGGGTTCAGGTGATTCTCCTGCCTCAGCCTCCCAAGTAGCTGGGATTACAGGCATGCGCCACCACGCCCGGCTAATTTTTGTATTTTTAGTAAAGATGGGATTTCACCATGATGGTCAGACTGGTCTCAAACTCCTGACCTCAGGTGATCCGCCCGCCTCGGCCTCCCGAAGTGCTGGGATTATAAGCGTGAGCCACTGCGCCTGGCCTAAACACAATAAACTCTTTACAAAAGATAATAAAATACCAGCCAGGCATGGTGGCTCACACCTGTAATGCCAGCACTTTGACAGGCCGAGGCGGATGGATCACCTGAGGTCAGGAGTTCGAGACCAGCCTGGCCAACATCGCAAAACCCCATCTCTACTAAAAATACAAAAATTACCTGGGCATGGTGACAAGTACCTGTAGTCCCAGATACGGGGGAGGCTGAGGCAGAGGCAGAAAAATCGCTTGAACCTGGGAAGCGGAGGTTGCAGTGAGCCAAGATCGAGCCACTGCACTCCAGCCTGGGCAACAGAGCAAGACTCTGTCTTAAAAAAAAAAGAAAAAAAAATATAATAAAATGCCAAATAAATTTAACACTTGTTTAAGTCACAACATGAAAAGATAATAAAATGCCAAATAAATTTAACACTTATTTAAGTTACAACATGCTGAGTTCTGGATATAAATCTATTTGCCGTAGAATGGAAGACTGCACATGCAAGGCTCTGCCTCAGATGCCATCCAATTACCAAAGAGCCAAAAGGTGCATTATTAACAAATTATTACCTACAAACAATGCTTCAGAAGGTAGCCCAACAATGTTACAGCAAAGCTTCGGTGTATGTACCCCTTAAAAAAAAAAGGTTTAGACAGCTATTCCCATATTCAAGGAAAACACACACATACTCCCTTAGCAGCACACAGTGAAAAGCCTGGTTATAGGGAGACATACTACATACCCAGAGCTGCCTGAAGTTGAGTATCTGCGGCATGGTCGCAATGGACGGAGGACAAACTTCCCACAGAGACAACTCTAAAGAAGGAAAACACATCACAACCAATACAGTTAAAGGAAACTGGTAAGCTTTTTGGGTTGGTAATATAGATAAAATACTTTTATTAAAAATGTCTTCATTAAACAAAAAATTATTTTTTTTCAGAAGTCAATTTATCCCATATTTATAGATTCCTAAAAGCAGTGATGCTTCTTACACCCCAAGGCTCACATAAAATTACTTTTAATATTAAAAAGAATTATCGGACTATGATCAATTAGCACCTTTAAATAAGTCTTAAGTATGCTATTTCTTGAATACAATTGGTATTTGCTATATGTTTTCTTAATTGGCAAAAAAAAATCTATTTTTACTTTATAACCTTAGTTTAGGCATCTGAAAAATAATCCACAAAGTCTAGCCAAAAACATGACATTATAGGATACACACTCAAGGGACAGATCTAACCTCAGCTAACTGATCCAGAAAACCAGGTTTTCCATCTCTGAACTAACTATGTAGCTGGTCAACTCCTAGAGGCATTCATTTAAAAGCTGATTTTTGGTTTATCTTAGCATACTGTTAGTCTAAAAGCCAACCATTTTAAGAAAAACATTTTAATTAATGTTGCAAATGCTCAAGTACACTTGTCCTCATATAACTAGTCTATTCTTACATAAAACAAATGATTAGGGCTATACGGTTTGTGATTGGTTTTAGTAAGAGTAAAATATACCTAAAAATTTCTTAATAATATGTGGATCCCCTAAATTAAGCAAATGAACAAGCATCTAAATACTGTTGGGGAAGGTTTTCATAAACTTTAAACTATTCATACCTATCAATTTGAAAATTTACACTTATCAAATCCATAAAAGTATCTTTTAAAATACAAAGAAAAATCAAGCTGCAACAAGGGGAAAAATGCTTTCTCTAGGTTCTTTACTGAAATTGTATTTAAGGAATATCAGAATAACATAAACTTCCTTTTAAAAGTATCTATAGTTTTAGGAAAATATATCACATGATCAGAGGACACATGAAATTACTCTACAGTTATAATTTACACTCTACCTGCCAAAGCCTAGAGATAAACAGCTAACTAATGCAGTAATACATTTTGAAAACCAAAGAAAAAAAAAAAATCAGATGTTTTAAAATATGTAAAGCAGATACAACTGGTATTTAAAAGTATTTTAATTATTGGCATGGTGGCTCATGCCTGTAATCCCAGCACTTTGAGAGGCTGGCGGGGGTGGGCGGGGGGATTGCTTGAGCCCAGGACGTCAAAACCAGCCTTGGCAACATGGCAAAACTCCATCTCTACTAAAAATAAAAAAAAAACTAGCCAGGTTTGGTGGCATGCACCTATAGTCCCAGCTACTTGGGAGGCTGAGGAATGAGAATCACTTGAGCCCGGGAGGTGGAGGTTGTAGTGAGCCAAGACTGTGTCACTCCAGTCCAGTCTGGGCAATAGAATGAGACCCTGTCCCCTCCACTCCCCCCAAAAAATGAAAACAAAAAATAACAACAAACCCCCCCCCCCAGTATTTCAATTATTACCTATCCTGTAGAATTCCCAACATTTTTAAACCATTTTTAATAGAAAAGGGTGTTTTCCTTCTATTCTGTAAAGCAGGTGGTATGAAATTGTAAACAGAAATGCATCTATTTTTATATGTCAACAACTCCATTTTTGTGACTTAGGGAGAAAATATTAAGAGGCCACTGAAGTTGTATTATATTTAAGGTTGCATTTTTTAACCTGTCTAGGTAAAAATAGGTATTCAGGTCAAAAGTTAAGGCACTGTTAACAGTGGATAAGCAGCTAACTGGAGTATCAAGCAGCAAGCATAATGGATAACCGACTCCAGGAAATCAGGGACAAATTTAACACTAGATTTGTGTTAAACTAGAGTTTGAGACTACCCAAAGTCACATCAGTTTTTCTTTGAATAATATTTTTGCTTGCTTGTTTGTAAAGACCGAGTCTTGCTATGTTGACCAGGCTGGTCTCAAACTCCTGGCCTCAACCTATTCTCCTGCTGCGGCCTCCCAAAGTGTTGGAATTACAGGCATGAACAACCATGCCCAGCATCAGTATTTTAAAATGTTTCTTTATCTACCTTCTATTTTCTTTTATCTTGACTCTCCAACCTCCCTTTGACAGAATGTATTTTGACTGTAAGTTAAAACTTCCTAATACTAAATAAATTTAAAATCTGATTTTAAATAATAATTTTAAAAGTTTAAATATACATAGAGTGAAATCTCCCTCATACTTCTTTCCCCAGCCACCCCATGCTTGCCATAGGCAACAGTCAGTTTCTTATTTATCCAGAGACATTTTATGTATATTTATTCAAATATGCATATTCTCCTGACTTTCCCCACCTTTACACAAATGATACCATAATATACATACAGCTCTCTATTAAAGTTCAAGGATATATATTTTAAATCACTATATATCAATACATGAAAAGCTTCCCACGGGATTTTATGATTTGGCATTCCATTGTTACTTAATGTTTAATTGTTAACCAGCCCCTACTGAGGGACACTGAGTTTTTTTCTAAATTACTGTTAAAATAAATAATGCTACCTGAGTAACACTGTATACACAACTTTGGGTCTATTCTTAAAAGTAAAATTTGCACGTCAATATTGCCAAATTAGCCAAACTGCCCTCTAGTAATATGCAAGTATGTTTTCCCACATTTTCTCCAACACACTGTATTGTATTTTTTTAATCATTGACAATCTCAGGGATGAAAATATAGAAATAGTGTTTCAAGCATATATATATATATTTTTTTTAAGAGACTGAGTCTCGCTCTGTTGCCAAGGTTGGAATGCAGTGGCATTATCATAGCTCACTGTAACCTCGAACTCCTGGGCTCAAGTGATCCTCCAGCCTCAGCCCCCTGAGTAGCTGGGACTACAGGCACATGCCCACCATACCTAGCTAATATTTTTGTTCTTGTTTTTTATAGAGCCAGGTCTGCTATGTTACCCAAGCTGGTTCTGAACTCTTGGCCTCAAGCAATCCTACCTCGGCCTCTCAAAGCACTGAGTAATTTTTACTTACATAATTTATATATTAATACGTTTATTATTGTTAATATAAAATAACAATTATAATTACACTGCTGTTTAATACCACTAAGTTTAGGGTGGTCTGTTACACAGCTACAGATAACCAAACATATGTTTATACCTAGAAGAGGGGTGCTACTGCAACAAAATATAAACACAAGGTCATGACTCTGGGACTGGTGTGGGGGTGGCAGAAGCTGGAAGAACCTTGAAGAGACTGTTAGCAGAAGCCTAATGGCCTTCACAGAGCCTGTTGGTGAGCGCTTAAAGAAAAGCAAAAAAAAAAGTTTTTGGAACCTGGAGGAAAAGATATTCTTGTTATGTACTGACAGAAGTTTATCAAAACTGTCATCTGTAATGACAGACATGGAAAATAGAAAATTAAGCATAGCTATAGCTATACCTAATGAACTGATGTATTTTGTTGAAGAGTTCCAAGTACAGTGTTCACAAGTGCTAACTGATTTCTTTTAGCTGAGTATGATAAGGACAGAGATGAGCATTAAAAAACAAAACAAAACAACCTGTTTAGCTTTCAAGCAAAATTTAAAGGAAACATAAAAGAGTCAGGATTTGGTGGGTTCAAAAATAAAACTGCTTCTTGTTTTCAAATAGATTCTCAAATAGAGAAGGGTTTCAAGCCAAAGATCAAATCTAGTGTGTGACCAAAAGATACTTTGAGATCTCAGAAAGATCTAAGGAGGTGTCCCTCATAAAGTCTTTTTACCTTGAGAAAAGGTCCTCTAAGAATCATAAGGACGTGTTTCCCAGATTCTATTAAAACAATAAGGTTACTCAGAACATTAAAGGTGTTACCTACAGCAGCCTCACAGGAAGCCCAAAATGGAGAAGGGCTTATCTTGATAAGATGTGTGAGTATCACGCGTTTAATGAAGAAAATCCCATTAAGATTCACAGGAAACCCACAAACTTGTTAATTGTATTACTAAAACACATCCTAGCTTATATTTAAAGTCAAAAAGAGGACAAAATGAAAAGAAGCTTTTGGACTCTTAAACTTCTACAGACAGAAAGTAGGCTGTGAAACAATTCAGCTGCGTATTCTGGAAACAGACGAATAATTCAAGTGTAAAACCAGGAGTCCAAAGGGTAGAACCAAGAGCTGAAGAGAATCATTCCCAAGCAGTAGGATTGAGCTCTAATCAAGGAATTAGAAACAGAGCACCAGCTGAATTTTACACTTGTTATTGAATGGTGACTGCTGTGTGCCTCTTAGTTTCTGCCTTTTTGAATAGGAGTGTCTAGAGTGATTATCCTGTGCCTGTCATACTACCATATGCTGAGTGTATGGGGAGCAGATAATTTGTCTCTTTAGTTTACAGGGCTTTAGATCACCAAGAAAAGTGTTTAAGAAGCTATACCCTAGGGACCACATTCAAGATGCCTTATCCATAGTAAGATCTGATTTAGATAACAAGATCTTATTCCTAATGCTGACGCTTTGATGGCATTAGACTCTGGAGGGTCTTGGAGAAGGTTGTGAGTGTATTTGCATGTGGGAGGGATGTCAGTTGCGTCCAGAAGGCTGAGGATAATATCCAGAATTGACTGCAACAATAATTCCTGTACCACATGCTGTTCCAGAAACGTGCCCCTCTCCCAACAATAAGTTTTATGTACACTTCCCATAGGGCAGGCCTTTGTTACTAATTCACTAATAAAAGGCAGTGAAAGTGATGCTCTGTAACTTCTGAGACTAACACATAAAAAGGATACAGCTTCTACCTGGCTCTGTCTCTTGTTACACACTTGCTCTTGGAACCCAGCCACCAAAGTGTATGGAAGTCCAGACACTTAAAGATGCCACAGATGGGTGATCCAGCCAACAGTCCCTGCTGAGGTGTCGGCTGCAGCCACTATTTACTGCCACACATGAGAGTAAAGACGACTTGCGGATGACTGTAGACCTAGTAACTATCTGACTGCAACTTCATGAGGGTCTCTGGGCAAAAATTTTCCAGAACTGAGTAAGCCAATAAATATTGTTATTTTACCCCAAGCTCAAGTTGGCTTGTTATGCAGCTATAACTGATAAGAACAGACCTTTTTAAATTCATGGATTTAAACACTTAAGATGGATTTCAACCATTTGCAATTACTGTCTTTTTGATCAAATTTTCCTATCTTGGGCCACTGGAAGCCTCTTCAAGTTTAGGGTGTGTATGTGTGTATCTAGCTCTGCCTCTATACTTCAGGCCATCTGCAAATACCTGGTGGCAGGTGTTATCTTTTTTTCCTCTATGTGACAAAATTCCCGTAACATAAAATTCACCATTCTAACCATTTTAAAATGCACAATTCCATGGTATTTAGTACATCCACGATGTTGTACAACAACCATCACCACTATCTAATCTTAGAACATTTTCATCACCCCAAAAGGAAATCCTACATCCATTAAGCAGTCATCCCCTTTTCCTCTCTCTCTAGACCCTGGCAACCACCATGTACTTTCTGTTTCTATGAATCTGCCTATTTGAGATATTTTGTATCAATGAATCACACAATGTACATCTTTTTGCCCAGCTTTTCACTTGGTATAATGTTTTCAAGATTCATCCACATTGTAACATGTATCATATATGCAGCTTGTACTTCATTCCTTTTTATGGCTGAATCTAATATTTTATCACATAAACATACCATATTTTGTTTATCCAGTCATCAGTTAATGGACATTTGGGTTGCCTCACCTTTTGGCTGTGAATTGTGAATAATGTTGCTATGAATATTCATCTAAAAGTTTTTGTTTGAACACCAGTTTTTTATTCTTTTGGCAGGGAACTTCAGGGCCATGTTTAATTCTATGTTTAAATTACTGAGACACGGCCAGGCTCGGTGGCTCACGCCTGTAATCCCAGCACTTTGGGAGGCCAGGCAGGCAGATCACCTGAGGATGGGAATTCGAGACGAGCCAGACCAACATGGAGAAATCCCATCTCTAGTAAAAATACAAAATTAGCTGGGCGCGGTGGCGCATGCATGTAATCCCAGCTACTCGGGAGGCTGAAGCAGGAGAATCCCTTGAACCCAGGACATGGAGAAACCCCGTCTCTAGTAAAAATACACAACTAGCTGGGCATGGTGGCGCATGCCTGTAATCCCAGCTACTCGGGAGGCTGAAGCAGGAGAATCCCTTGAACCCAGGACATGGAGAAACCCCATCTCTAGTAAAAATACAAAATTAGCTGGGTGTGGTGGCGCATGCCTGTAATCCCAGCTACTCAGAAGGCTGAAGCAGGAGAATCCCTTGAACCCAGGAGGCAGAGGTTGCGATGGGCCGAGATTGCGTCATTGCACTCCAGTCTGGGCAACAAGAACAAAACTCTGTCTCCAAAATACTACTACTACTACTAATAATAATTATTGAGGCACCACTAAACTACTTTTTCATAGCAGCTGTACCATTTTACATTCCCACTAGCAATGTACAAGGGTTCCAATTTCTCTATACCCTCCCCAACATTTGTTTTTGTTTTGTTTTTGAGACGGAGTTTTGCTCTTGTCGCCCAGGCTGGAGTACAATGGAGCAATCTCGGCTCCCTGCAACCTCCGCCTCCCAAGTTCAAGTGATTCTCCTGCCTCAGCCTCCCAAGTAGCTGGGATTACAGGCATGTACCACCACGCCCAGCTAATTTGTTATTTTCCATTTTTATTATAACCATCTTAGTGGTTGTGAACTGAGTATCTCATGGTTTTAATTTGCATTTCCGTAGTGTCAAAGGATGTTGAGCATCTTTCCATGTGCTTCTTGGCCATCTGTATATCTGCTTTGGATGAATGGCTATTCAAGTACTTTGCGCATACACACACACACACACACACACACACACACACACACACACGTATATATTTGGAGACAGGGTCTCACTCTGTCACCCAGGCTGGAGTGCTGTGGCACCATCATGGTTCACTGCCGCCTCGACCTCGCAGGCTCAAGCAATCCTCCCACTTCTCAGCCTCCTGAGTAGCTAAGACTACAGGTGCATGCCACCACACCCAGCCTATGTATTTTTTGTAGAGACAGAGTTTTGCCATGTTGTCCGGGCTAGTCTTGAACTCCTGTGCTCAAGCGTTCTGCCTGCCTCAGCCTCCCAAAGTGCTGGGATGACAGGCATGAGCCACAGAGCCTGGGCCCTTTGCCTATTTTTTTATTTGGCTAGTCTTTTTTGTTACTGAGTTGCAGGAGTTCCTTACCTAAAAAGGAACACCTCATCAGATATGATGAGGGTCTAGTATCCAAAATATCTAGTATCCATTAAAATACTTTCATTCTTTTCACTCTCAACTATCCCTTTGATGCACAAAAATTTAAGATTTAATGTAGTCCAATTTATCTTTAGTTTCTTTTGTTGCTTGTGCTTTTGGTGTCACAGCTAAAAACCATTGCCAAACATAAGGTCTGTCTCCAGAGCTCTCTTAAGTACTAAACTATCAATATAAACTAAATATCCTACATTAACACACAAAATATTGGCTACTTTTTTGCCCTGGAATTCCTTTTTATTAATAAGGACCTATGACATAGAAAGGACAACACTCTTTCAAAGCACTCTGTCTAGACATATGTTATAAGGTTAGCCTTGCTGCTTCTAACCTGCAGAAACGTGATATTAAAAAAAAAAAAAAGGAAACATACAATTCTCACGTAATTTTTTTTTTGAGATAGAGTCTTGCTGTGACACCCAGGTTGGAGTGCAATGGCGTGATCTCGGCTCACTGCAACCTCCACCTCCCGGGTTCAAGAGACTCTCCTGCCTCAGCCTCCCGAGCAGCTAGGATTACAGGCACCTGCCACCACACCTGGCTAATTTTTCTATTTTTAGTAGAGGTGGGGGTTTCACCACATTGGCCAGGCTGGTCTTGAACTCCTGACCTCAAGTGACCCGCCCCATGATTAATGTTGTTACACAGACCATCTGTTCCTTAGCTCTACCAAACTAAAGTGAAGACATAAAGAAACCACAATCTAGCATGACAACCTGGAGATGGAGCCTGCAATATGAGCTGCCTTGTGTGAACTCTAATTAAATTAGAGGTTCCAGGTTTCCTCCACAGACTGCTGGTTGCTGTCAACTGATAACATTTTTGTGGATTTTGTCATAAGGACTCCTGCCACACAAATGAAAAAGGCACCCATAAGTTAATGGGCAGTTCTACATTTGAAATATAGATTGATATGTAACAAATTAACTTTTCCTGCTGTTAATTTAAAATAGTTTATATGAATCATGCATTAAGATTAAAAAGTATATCCCACAAAAAATCGAGTAAGTTTTTACACTGAAATTTTACATTACACTAAATTTCATTACATGAAATTCTACATTTTACATTACAGTTTTACAATGAAGTAGCATTACACTTCAGTATAAACATATTCTATTCTAGGAGAAAAACATGCTCTTTAATTATAGAAATGGCAGATACTTATCAATATGACAAAAGCAGGAACTTGATACTTTAGCTTTCCCTGCATATATGTGAATATATTTTATACGTTATCACTTGGGTGTAGTAAGTTAAGGTGTAAGATATATTTCAAAATGGTTTGAAGGCTACTGGTCTACAGATATGAAAAAAGGAATAATAAAGAGGATTCTAGCAAGGGTAGAAGCAAACACCTGGCCACGTGATCTACTAAACTACTTTCTAGCACGTGCGGTTGGCTGCCTATCTCTATCACTGAGCAACATAATGTTTCATAATCCTAACAGAAAGAAGGAATTCTAGAAGATGATAGCTCATGTCCCCACACAAGTTCAATCCTAAACTAGCTGGGTTATCAAACTTGGTCTTAAATAAGCTGGCGTGGTTGATCCTCCAGAATAATGTTTCTTCTTCTTTCGAGTTATAAGCAGGAAAGACTACTCCATATATAAATGATCACTTTGTAGTTTGAGAGAGGGCTAGGCTAGGTGGAAAGCCCATGTCCTCCAACTCAATGACCACTTCAAAAAGGCTGGGCCTGGCAATGCAACACTGGGACTAACAGAAGAAAGATGGTGTTAGGTCTGAGGAAAAAAAAAGAAAACAAAAACAGGAAGGACCAGAGTTCTAAAGCACATTTACTGAATACCCACATCTAAGGCATGCAAGGATGATAAGCCCAAACATAAAGAATAAGGTAGATACTCGGCCGGGCGCAGTGGCTTATGCCTGTAATCCCAGCACTTTGTGAGGCCAAGGCGGGTGGATCACAAGGTCAGAAGATCAAGACCATCCTGGCTAATACGGTGAAACCCTGTCTCTACTAAAAATATTAGCCGGGCACGGTGGCACGCACCTGCAGTCCCAGTCACTTGAGAGACTGAGGCAGGAGAATTGCTTGAACCGGGAGGCGGAGGTTGCTGTGAGCCGAGATCGCACCACTGCATTCCAGCCTGGGCAACAGAGCAAGACTCCATTTCAACAACAACAACAACAACAACAATAACAACAAAGAATAAGGTAGATATTATCTGTGATGGTTCATTTTGTGTGTCAACTTGGATTGTGTTTTTGGATGAGATTAACATTTTAATTGGTGAACTAGTGGCCAGGCATGGTGGCACACTCCTATAATCCCAGCACTTTGGGAGGCAAAGACGGGTGGATTGCTTGAGCCCAGGAGTTTCAGACCAGCCTGGGTAATACAGCAAAAGCCTGTCTCTACAGAAAAAAAAAAAAATACAAATTAGCTGGGTGTGGTGGTGCATGCCTGCAGTCCTAGCTACTCAGGAGGCTGAGGTGGGAGGATGGCTTGAGCCTGGTGGATGGAGGTTGCAGTCAGCTGAGATTGCACCAATGCACTCCAGCCTGGGTGACAGAGCAAGACCCTGTCTCAAAAAAAAAAAAAAAAAAAAAAATTGCCCTATAACATGGGTGGGCTTCATTCAATCAGTTGAAGGCTCAAACACAACAAAAAGCAAGAGGCAGTTCTCTAGCAGACTGCCTCCAGACTGAAACTGCACGATCCACTCTCCTGGGTCTCCAGGCTGCTAGCCAGTGGACTGAAACTGCAATATTGGCTCTCCTAGGTCTCCAGCCTGCCAACCCACACAGCAGATTCTGGACTTGCTAGCCTCCATAACTGTGTGAGTAGAGTCCTTATGATGCATCTTCCAGTCGGGTGTGGTGGCTCACGCCTGTAATACCAGCACTTTGGGAGGCCGAGGCGGGTGGATCACGAGGTCAGGAGATCAAGACCATCCTGGCTAATACAGTGAAACCCCGTCTCTACTAAAAATACAAAAAAAAAAAAAAAATTAGCTGGGCTTGGTGGCAGGCACCTGTAGTCCCAGCTACTCGGGAGGCTAAGGCAGGAGAATGGCGTGAACCCAGGAGACGAAGCTTGCAGTAAGCCAAACCCAGCCTGGGTGACAGAGCAAGACTCCGTCTCAAAAATAAATAAATAAATAAATAAATAAATAAATAAATAAATAAATAAAAAATCTTCCTAGGCTGAGCACTATGACTCATGCCTATAATCCCAGCACTTTGGGGAGGACAGGGTCGGGAGATTGCTTGAGCCCAGAAGTTCAAGATGAGCTGGAACAACATTGCGAGACCCCATCTCTACTAAAAGTCCAAAACATTGGCTGGGCATGGCAGCCTAAGCCTGTAGTCCCAGCTGCTCAGGAGGTGAGGTGGGAGGATCGCTTAAGCCCAGGAGATTGAGACTGCACTGAGTTATGATCACGCTGCTGTACTCCAGCCTGGGCAACAGAATGAGACCCTATCTTAACACACGCGTGCACACACACACACACACACCCCTATTGTTTCTGTTTCTCTGGAGAACCTTAATACATAATCAGAGGTTTGAAAATATATGGGATGTTTAAAGGGAGGTCACATCCACTTACGCAGATTTAAGAAAAATTCCACTTTGGGAGGCCGAGGTGGGCATATCACTTGAGCCCAGGAGTTGAAGACCAGCCTGGGAAACACAATGAGACCCCATCTCTAAAAAATTTTTGGCCGGGCGCGGTGGCTCAAGCCTGTAATCCTAGCACTTTGGGAGGCCGAGATGGGTGGATCACGAGGTCAGGAGATCGAGACCATCCTGGCTAACACGGTGAAACCCCATCTCTACTAAAAAATACAAAAAACTAGCCAGGCGAGGTGGCGGGCGCCTGTAGTCCCAGCTACTCGGGAGACTGAGGCAGGAGAATGGCGTGAACCCGGGAGGCAGAGCTTGCAGTGATCTGAGATACGGCCACGGCACTCCAGCCCGGGCGACAGAGCGAGACTCTGTCTCAAAAAAAAAAAAAAAAAATTTATGAACACATTCATTCTTTCATTTATATGTCATAAACATTCACTGAGCATCTACTTGGAGCTACGGACTATTGTCAATACTGGAAATACAGCAGTAAACAATATGGACACAGTTCCATTGTGGAGCTTACTTTTTAAAGGTGGAAACTGTGTAATAAGTACACATTATAACATCAGGTAGTGCTAGGAGCTACAAAGTATAACAAAGTAGGATGGGGTAAAGATACAGTGATGCAAGGAAGGCCAGAGTAGTGAGAATTTTATTTTGGATCAGGATGCCCTCTCTGAAGGGAAGGTGACATTTGAAAAAACACCTGAAAGGAATAAGCTAAGCAAACATGTGTGAGAAGAGTTCAGGGCAAAAGAAACAACTGATGAAAAGGCAGTGAGGCACATGCTAGAGATTACCAGGAGAATACGAGTGAGGCAGTAGAAAGACGAAATACGAGAAGAATCAGATCAAGGGCCCATGGTAAGCAGTTTAGATTTTATTATGAATGGGATGGGATGTCTCTAAAGAGCAGGACCTCATGTTTGCATGTTTGCCTTTTAAAAAGCCTTTTACTAAATGTCTTACTGCTTTTACTATTCCCTCCTAAAGAATGGACTCTAGGAGGCAACAGTAAAAGCAGTAAGACATTTAAGAAGATGGGGTTGGCTGGGCATAGTGGCTCACACCTATATTCCCAGCATTTTGGGAGGCAGAAGTGGGAGGATCATTTGAGCTCAGGAGATTGAGACCAGCCTGGGCAACACAGAGAGACTCTGTCTCTACAAAAATTTTTTAAAAAATTAGCCAGGGATGGCGGCACATGCCTGTGGTCCCAGCTACTCAGGAGGCTGAGACAAGAGGACTGCTTGCGCTCGGGAGGTCAAGGCTGCAGTGAGCCATGACTGCGCCACTGCACTCCAGCCTGGGTGACAAAGTGACACTCTGTATCCAAAAAAAAAAAAAAAAAAAAAAGGAAAGATGGGGTTTAATAAAGTGGAAAGGATCTTGACACGTGAGATATTCTGGATAAGTTGGCACAATCAAATACGATAAGGCTCGAGAGTCATCTGCTTGGGGATTAAAGTTCTGACAGTTGATGTAATCTCAAATTGGAGAGTCTATAAAGAGACAGGGAGAGATGAGAAGGTGTATATTTCGAGGTATGAAGAAGCAGCAGACTCAGTGAGGGAAAACTAGATGGGACCCAAAATATTACTTGAGAGAAGCCAAAAGTGCAAAGAGCCTCATAAAGCAGATGTCAAATGCTACAGAATGATTGAGGAGATGGTGAGAATAAACCAAAGAATTTTACAAGATAGCAATTTCACGAAGTTTAGACATCTGGATTCAGAGCTATAAAAGGGTTCATTTTTTATTACAAAGTTTTAATTAGTTTTCTTATTTCCCAAATGGGATCCCAAAAACTTGACTCTGCATTAACTGAAAAGGAGGTCATCCAGGTGGGCCTGGTCTAATCACACAAGCCTTTTAAATCTGGGTCTAGAGAGGAAAGACCGAAATAAAAGAAATTTGGAAGTTAGAGAGGCAAGCTCCTGGTAGCCTGCACGAAAGCAGCCATCCATGTTATGAATGGCCTCTGGAAGCCTTGAGGCAAGGAACTGTGGGTAGGCTGTAGAAGCTGGGAGCAGTGGCTGACAAGAGGCAGCAAGAAAAAAGGGACTTCAGTCGTGTAACTGCAACGGACTGAATTCTGCCCACAAACTGCATGAGCCTGGAAGAGGACCCAGATCTCCAAATGAGAACCACAGCATGGCTAATACTTTGCAGCCTTGTGTGACCTGGAGGGGAGAACACAGATCATCCATGACCAGGCTTCTATCCTACAGAACCCGTAAGGTTCTGCTAAATTTGTGGTTGTTACGTAGCAATAGAAAACTAACGTAGGTTCGTTCCACTTTCCTATGGAAGGGGTTGCTTCTGTTACCTAGCAGCAAATAGGAAGAGAAGCGAACTTGAAAAAACAAAGCTTGACTTTTATGATCTCTAACTCACTCTTCCTAGGGATTCTGTTCACTTACTGCTTTAGTCACAGTACTTGTTTTGCTATCTACAACATTTTGCCAAAATATCAACTTTCTGATAATCGTGAGCAATGGAAACAGGCTTTTTTATTTTCAATTTTAGAAAGTAACTTTGGCAATTACGCAAAACTAAAAGTAACTGGGTATTTAGGCTTCTTGAATGTCAAAGTAGTCCCAGCGCCTGGAGACACAGATCCCTGTCCTAATCTCAGAAATGAGCCACAAGGTCATGACTCCTGTCTTTCCTTGAAGACCAGGAGTTTCAACTCCACAAAGGAAAATCTTTCGCTTTTGTTTGGATTAAGAATAGTGCATAAGTGTTCCTAGCTGCGAAAAGAAAGGCAGTCCCTCACAGATAATTACAACCTTGACCCCTAAAATGTGGACACTCGCTAGAAGTCCAGGCACCTCCTTATTAAGGATGCAACAAGCCGCGGCTCCGCTCGTCCTGCCGGGAACTGTAGTTCTCCCCCGTCGACCTTCAGCACTAAAAACCTATCGCGCGCCCAACCGGCGACCCAGACGCCAGCAGTCAGGATTGGTCCTGGACGGGGGCAGCGCGGCGCTGATTGGACTGCACGCCCTCGAAGCCGCACCTCCCGCTACTCTCCACACCTCACCCCGCTGCTGCAATAACCTCAAGTCATCCCAGTCTGGCGAACTCCCTGGTGGCTGCCTCGTTGCCAGCCCGGGCCTCTCCCGACGAGGGTAGCCCAGAGACTCGCCTTTGTCCTGGAGGCTAGGCAGGGCCCAAGGCTCCCCCGTTTTTCGCTGGCGATCCTAGGTCAGCCTCCTCACGCGCCCTCGGGAGCCCCAGTGCTCACCTGGGCGGCAGCGGTCACACCCGATAACTGACAGGCCCGCAGCATCTCGGTCGAGCGGACGGCACTGCTGCTGGACTCGGGAGCTGCCAAAGCGGCGCGAGTTAAGTGGAGGCGTGCTTGCGTGTGTGCGTACCCGCGTCCGCGCCCGGCGCACCGGAAGCGCAGCCGATGCCACTGCGCACGCGCGGCCCCTTCTGCCCTCAGCAACTCGGCGGCTCTTAGAGGGTGGGCTCTGTCCCGGCTGCGGAAACGCCAACGCCGGGCGATTGGTGCGCAGGAGGCGAAAAGGGCGGATTCCTTTTCCGGGTCGCGCTCGGGCTGCAGGTCCTTAGCCCAGAGCTGAGGTTACTAGGTAAACGCGGCTAGAAGGAGAGTGTTCTGAAATCCAGTCTTCAGACTCACGTGGAAAATGGACATCTGTGGCTCTTCAGAGAATTAAAGCAAGAAAGAATCTCACCCGGCTCTGTGAGCTAGATATTTCGTAGGAAGGAGCCTATTTGGCGAAAGTTACGTAAACAACGCAGTTGTCACAGGTTGCGCGTTTGTTTCGTCTGACGGCTCTTCAGGGAGTCATCCTGATTGCTGGAAACGGTGAACGAACACTGTAGGGACCCTTGTGTGGAACGTGTCAAGTTGGCACAACAAGGATAGGAACACGGGTCCTTTGGACTCCACAGCTTCTGCTCTTCCAGATTAAACCACACTGCGTTCTCCAAGTTTTTACTGTAGTAATATCATTTTGGCTGCAATTTGTGGATGGGTTGGAAGATGGGAAGTCAGCGCAGAAGCACCGTTAAAAGTATTCCACTGGGCCGGGCACGGTGGCTCACCCCTGTAATACCAGCACTTTGGGAGGCCGAGGCGGGCGGGTCGCCTGAGGTCAGGAATTCGAGACCAGCCTGGCCAAAATAGTGAAACCCCGTCTTTACTAAAAAATACAGAAATTTAGCTGGGCATGCTGGCGGGTGCCTGTAATCCCAGCTACTCGGGAGGCTGAGGCAGGAGAATTGGTTGAGCCCGGGGCGGGGCGGGGGCGGAGGTTGCAGTGAGCTGAGATCACGCCATTGCACTCCAGCCTAGGCAACAAGAGCTAAGCTCCGTCTCAAAAAAAAAAAAAAAAAGTATTCCATTGATTCGATAATCAAAATAAAACGTTAAATATTAAGCATGGTATTAATACTCCATGTATGCTCCAGAATTAATATGTTAGTATTAATATTATTAACATCTTATTGCAATATCGTGGAAACTAACTTTTCTATCTTCTACTGAGTTTGCAAAGTATTCCAAGTCTTAACTGGGTAATTTATTACAGTATGTATTCTCTGTAGAGGTAGGCTGCGCTATGACTTGTAATATGGAGAGAGAGACTTGAAAATCATCTAAAATCAAAGGGTTATGTTTGTATATCTTCTATGGTTTTTAGGGGACTACAGTAATTACATATACTCAGTTTCGTATCTCTTTCACTTAGCTTCCAGAGCAGTCTCCCGTTTTCTTTAGATTGAATTGCTGCCTCCCTGCCCACTGCTGTCATGCCCAATGGTGCTGGTGTGATGACTTTTCTAACACCCTTGGCTTTGAACTTCTCAGTGCCAGTGAACGCTTTCATCCTGCTTCAGTCATGTACATCACAGCCACAACTTGCACCTGAACATCATTAGCAACCTCTCTAGCTTCAAGATCTCAAACCTCAAAATTAGTCTCCCAACCCCTCATAACCTATGTGGAGAGTCCTCACTCTCCACATGCAAGTTGTCAATATTTTTGCTTTAAAATGTTATCAGGGAAGCTGGGCGCTGTGGCTCACACCTGTAATCCCAGCACTTTGGGAGGCCGAGGCGGGCGGATCACCAGAGGTCGGGAATTTGAGACCAACCTGGCCAACATGGTGAAACCCGTCTCTACTAAAAATACAAAAATTAGCTGGGCTTGGTGGTGCGTGCCTGTAATCCCAGCTACTTGGGAAGCTGAAGCAGGAGAATCGCTTGAACCCAGGAGGCAGAGGTTGCAGTGAGCAGAGATCACACCACTGCACTCTAGACTAGGGCACAGAGCGAAACTCCGTCTCAGAAAAAAAAAAAAAAAAGTTATCAGGGGCTGGGTGTGTTGGTTCATATCCCGGCATTTTGGCAGACTGAGGTGGCAGGATCACTTGAGCCCAGGAGTTTGAGACCTGCCTGAGCAAAAGAGCAAGACCTCTTCCAGCACTTTGGGAGGGCGAGGGGGGTGGATCACGAGGTCAGGAGGTCGAGACCATCCTGGCTAACACGGTGAGACCCCGTCGCTACTGAAAAAAAAAATACAAAAAATTAGCCGGGCGTGGTGGCAGGCACCTGTAGTCCCAGCTACTCGGGAGGCTGAGGCAGGAGAATGGCATGAACCTGGGAGGCGGAGCTTGCAGTGAGCCAAGATTGTGCCGCTGCGCTCCAGCCTGGGCAACAGAGCGAGACTCTGTCTCCAAAAAAAAAAAAAAAAAAAAAAAAAAGCGAGACCCATCTCTACAAACAATTTTTTTTAAATTAGCAGGGGATGATTGTGCATACATATGGTGCCAGCTACTTGGAAGGCTGTGGTGGGAGGATCCCTTGAGCCCAGGAATTACAGGCTGCAGTGATTGCACCACTGCACTCAGACCCTGTCTCTAAAAAGCAAAATTTAAATCAAATCACTCACTTGTTCAAAAATGTGCAGTGAGGCCAGGCTCAGTGGCTCACATCTGTAATCCTAGCACTTTGGGAGGCCGAGGTGGGAGAAATGTTTGATTCCAGGACCAAACAATTGAGACCACCCTGGGCTCACATAGTGAGAGCTAGGTCTCTACAAAAAAATTAAAAATTAGCCAGGTGTGGTGGTGTGTGCCTGTAGTCTCAGCTACTCAGGAGGCTTAGGTGGGAGGATTGCTTGAGCCTAGGAGGTCGAGGCTGCAGTGAGCTGTGATCGCTGCAGCCACTGCGCTCAAGCCTGAGCAACAGACCAAGACCTCGTCTCAAAAAAAAAAAAAAAAAAAAAAAAAAAGTGTGCAATGACTCCCATTGCCAATTCAAAGAACTTTTATGAATGTCTCAATATACTTGTCTAGCGTTATGTGCCTATTTTTGGACTCAAAGTGGCCACCATAGGTGGGAGATCAAGTTGGCAACAATAGTTTTCCAAGGTAACACCCCCTATATCTCGCTCTGTACCCCAGGCTGGAGTGCGGTGTCTCGATCTCGGCTCACTGCAACATCTGCCTCCCGGGTTCAAGCGATTCTCCTGCCTCAGCCTCCCGAATAGCTGGGACTACAGGCGCGTGCCACCACGCCCGGCTAATTTTTTGTACCCCTTAGTAGAGACGGGGTTTCACCGTGTTAGCCAGGATGGTCTCAATGTGCTGACCTCGTGATCTGCCCGCCTGGGCCGCCCAAAGTGCCGCGATTACAGGCGTGAGCCACCGCGCCCGGCAAGAATTTTTGTTTTTTCTTTTTTTTCTTTCTTTCTTTCTTTCTTTTTTTTTTGAGACGGAGTTTCGCTCTTTCGCCCAGACTGGATTTCAGTGGCGCGATCTCGACTCACTGCAACCTCCGCCTTCCGGTTTCAAGCGATTCTCCTGCCTCGCCTCCCGAGTAGCTGAGATTACAGGCGCTTGCCACCGCGCCCGGCTGCTTTTTGTATTTTTAGTAGAGACGGGGGTTTCATCATGTTGGCCAGGCTGGTCTCGAACTTCTGACCTCGTGATCCGCCTGCCTGGGCCTCCCAAAGTGCTGGGATTACAGGCGTGAGCCACCGTGCCCGGCCCCAAGAATTTTTTAAATAATAAATTTTGTGGAACCTTCTATAGGCACTCTTTACAGCGGCGAAGAGCGGAACCCGGCAGATAACATTGAATAAAGGTTGAGTGGACAACTCCTTTGTTATTTTCCTCTTCCTTGACTCCGCCTCCTTGCTTTCCCTTCATTCCCTTTGCGGTTGTGCTTTTAAACCCAAAGCGGCCGCCGTAGGCGAGGGTGGCAAGATGGCTTCCTTTGTCTTTGCTGGTGCAGTGAGAGCAGCTTCAGGTCAGTGGAGAGCGACATACTCCATGCATGCCTTCACAGGAGGGGGAACTGGTGCGGGATAGAATGGGCGTTTAGAGGGAGGTTAACAAGCAAAAAGGGTCATTATTTAAGATAAGAGGGTTAAGCCCAATTTTCTCTGGGGCGGTGTGACCGGCAGCCTGTACCAGGTTCCTTGACTCGGACTCACGCGGGCCTGTGTGTCCCGCATTTTCCACTTCCTTACCAGCTTTTTCTTCCCTAGAAAACAAGCCAGAGAAACTGGAACGGAGGGGGCGAGGGAGACCAAAAAGTCTCACCTAACTTTCTGATTTGGAGGCTAGGACCCGCCATTCTGGACCTTTAACCTTGAAAATTAATTTCTCCTAACTTCAGATTATATACCTTTACAATGGGGGTCATACCACCTACCTGGGGATTAAATGAGATAATGCACGTAAAGCGTCTTGGGCAGTGCCTGACACATGGTAAGCTTGAAGGCCAGTTTAATTTTTAACTACAGCCCCCGGCACAAGGGCTGGCATGCGAACTTCTTGACTGAGAGACAGCAGAAGTAAAGGCGACTAAATTAAGTTGCCCTCACGTTAAGTACTTGTTGCACAAAGTTAAAAATCATCTAAATACCATAAGATGCTCAGTAAGTTACTTTCACACAAAATATATTAAGTTAGGATAACATTTTGTGGGAGAATATACGAGATCAGTCAAGAAAAAGCAACGATGTAAATTTTCCCGTTAGAGAAAAGCTTTTTTTATGTGAAGTATTTTTTGTGTTCGCAAAATATAATACATACGAAGAAAATTTTATGTAGTATGCATGAATGGTTTAACAATTCTAAAGCAAACACCTGTTTAACACTCAGGTCAAAACAGTGCACCACCTCTCTCCCCTGTATATCAAAATTCTCTACTCCCCCCCAGATATAAACACTGTTCTCATTTTTATAGTTACTATTAGATTGCCTATTTTTCCTATAGTAGGTTTTAGCATGTATATGTGCATCTCTCAAGAACATAGTTTTGTCTGGTTTTGAACTTCACATGAATTAATTCATACAGTATATACTCTTTAGTGCCTTTTACATTGTGAGATTCATTCATTTTGCGTAGTTGTAATGCTTTCTCATTGATATATAATTTTTATTTTTATTTATTTTTTTTTTGGGAGGGATGGAGTTTCTCTCGTTGCCCAAACTGGAGTTCAGTGGCATGATCTTGGCTCACTGCAACCTCCGCCTCCCAGATTTAAGTTATTCCCCTGGAGTAGCTGGGATTACGGGCATGCGCAACCACGTCCAGCTAATTTTGTATTTTTAGTAGAGATGGGGTTTCTCCATGTTGGTCAGGCTGGTCTCGAACTCCTGACCTCAGGCGATCCACGCCCAGCCTGCTATATAATATTGTATGACTGTTCCACAATTCTCCATTTCCAGTTTGGGGCAATGATGTACAAAGCTGATTGATCTTGTCCTGGCGCATGAGTCTAATTGTTTCTAAGGATGTGGGTGTGTGTGAAACTCCCTGTGAAACTGCCTGGTCAGAGAATATGTATATATTCAGCATTGCCTGATATTGCCAAACTGTTGGGGCTCCACATCCTCACCAATACCTGATATTGTCAGACCTACAAATTTTTGTTAATCTGGTGGCTTTGCAATGGTATCTCACTGAGATTTAAATAAGCATTTCTCTGATTAGTAACAAGCTGTAGTGTGTTTACACATGTTTATTGGCCTTTTGAATTTCCTTTATGAAATATCCACTTAAATATTTTGCCCATTTTCCTATTGGATTGTCTTATTTAGTTTTTGTTTTGTTTTTGTTTTTCGTTTGTGTGTGTCCTTTATCTTCTCCCACTCAGGCTTGTCTTTTACATTATTTTGGAGTGCCCTTTGATGAAAAGTTATTTTTCATCTACTTGAATTTATAGTTCTTGTAATTTTTAAATAGATGATGTAGGTAGTTATCAACTTAGTATTAATTTAGATTCTACTGAAAACAATTTAAAGAGTGAAGTGACAGCTTATTTTTAAATGTCAGTATTTTAAATATGCTGGAAATTATAGGCTTTTTAACAATTTAAACTATTTGATATTTTAGATATTAAGAATTTGTGAAAGGATAGTTTTTCAAAATTCTTTTTTGTTGTTGTTGTTGAGATGGAGTCTTGCTCTGTCACCCAGGCTGGAGTGCAGTGGTGCGATCTTGGCTCACTGCAAGCTCCACCTCCCGGGTTCATGCCATTCTCCTGCCTCAGCCTCCCACTACAGGCACCTGCCACCACACCTGGCTAATTTTGTTTTGTATTTTTAGTAGAGACAGAGTTTCACCATGTTAGCCAGGATGGTCTCGATCTCCTGACCTTATGATCCGCCCGCCTCGGCCTCCCAAAGTGCTGGGATTATAGGCGTGAGCCACTGCGCCCGGCCAGTTTTTCAAAATTCTTTTAGGAAACATGGGATCAAAAATCTTGAAGACTCCTGGTTTCTATACTGTCACACTCTGCTCCACTCCCATCCAGTGCAGTTCATGTCCCCCATTCATTCCTTTGATTCATGCCACATAGGGCCAATGTGATTCCCCAACTGTACATCATCATCTTTGTACATCCTATTCCCTCTGTCTCTTCTTACTCTTTCAAAGCTCTGGTTTTGTGTTACCTCTTTGGTGAAAACATCTGTGTTCTCTATACAAGAGTGTGTTTAGAGTAGATTAGTCTGTATGAAAATGCCCAGACAGGGGCAGAGGACTGAAGGAAATTAGTTATTTCCCTTGATGTACTGCACTTTTGTTAACAAAGCTAGTCTGTTAGGTTTCCCTCACAGGCTTAATCACATGATTGGTGCACCAGAAGGTGCAGTAGATAGAGCCTTCCCACATACTTTCCCATGAACTGCTCTCAACCAAGTTCCCAGTTCCTGTTGTTCCCGTAACCATTTTCTCTAACTTCAGTGTATTTATTCCTGATTTCATCTTGTTGGTTTTTATCTGTTTTTCTCTCTTACTGAGATCACTTGGAGTTCTGATACTCTGTCTCTTCAAAAATACGTTAACAAGCCATGGTTCCCAGCTTGTTTTTTGCGAAAATTGATAAATATGTCTTGTGCAGACTCAGGATCTTCATAGAAATTGAGAACAAAAGAATTTCTTAGTTTTTTAAAAAAATTTTTTAACTAAGAGATACCAAAATCTGATGACCTATGAAAATTGGAACATTTTCTTGTCTACAGTCCTCCAATGCACTTAATCTTCCAAAGATTACCTCCTGCCTTATTACATCTGCACATCTTTTCAGTTCTTTAACTTATTTATTTGATTTCCAAGACCCTATGTAAGGGCTGTCTCATCAGTTTTCTGCACCAATGTTTATACTACCCTTTTCAGTTGCAAATTGTCACTTTTTCTTTTTTGGAGACAGAGTCTAGTTCTGTCATCCAGGCTGGAGTGCAGTGGCATGATCTCAGCTCACTGCAACCTCTGCCTCCTAAGTTCAAGCAATTCTCCTACCTCAGCCTCCGAGTAGCTGGGACTACAGGTGCGTGCCACTCTGCCCAGCTAATATTTCTATTTTTAGTAGAAACGGGGTTTCACATGTTGGCCAAGCTGGTCTCGAGCTCCTGACCTCAGGTCATCCACCCGCCTCGGCCTCCCAAAGTGTTGGGATTACAGGGGTGAGCCACCACACCTGGCCCTGTTATCACTGATGGCCACATATTAATATACAGGTTAGGCATCTCTAATCTGAAACTTTTTGAGTACCAACATGACACCACAAGTTATTATTATTATTATTATTATTATTATTATTGAGACGGAGTCGCACTCTATTGCCCAGGCTGGAGTGCAGTGGCACAATCTCAGCTCACTGCAAGCTCCGCCTCCCGGGTTCACGCCATTCTCCTGCCTCAGCCTCCTGAGTATCTGGGACTACAGGCACCCGCCACACCACGCCCAGCTAATTTTTTTTTGAATTTTTAGTAGAGACGGGGTTTCACTGTGTTAGCCAGGATGGTCTCGATCTCCTGACCTCGTGATCTGCCTGCCTCGGCCTCCCAAAGTGCTGGGATTACAGGCGTGAACCACCATGCCCGGCCCACAAGTGGAAAATTCTTTACCTGACCTCATGTGATGGGTGGCAGTCAAAACTTTGTTTCATGCACAAAATTATTTAAAACATTGTATAAAATTAACTTCAGGCTATATGTGTAAGATGTATATGAAACAAATGAATTTTGTGTTTGGACTTGAGTCCCATCTCCAAGATATCTCCTTTATGCAAAATTTTAAAAAATCTAAAATACTTCTGGTCACAGGCGTTTCAGATAATATTCAACCTGTATCATCTTTGCTAAGTATCCCTCTTCTTTATTATCTGCCATTAGCATTCGTTAAATGTTTTCTCTGTGCTACTCCTCCAGGCACTTTACATGCTTCATCTCATTCAAGTCTCATTATCTCTCTGTAATTAACTTCATTTAAATTTGAGGAAACTGGGGCACAGAGAGGTTAAATAACTTGCCCCTGGTTACATAGCAAGGAAGTCATAGAGCTAGAATATGAGCCCAAATCATCTGATTCAAATCCTAGCATTTCTGTATCAACATGGCCCCTCATTTATTATCTGAAATCAGTGCAGTAGAAAATAGGAGAGTAGTTCTAAGTCCCAGCTGAGCATCAGACTCAGGTGGAGTATTTTTCTCTCTTTTTTTTTTTTTGAGATGGAGTTTCACTCTTGTTGGCCAGGCTGGAGTGCAGTGGTGCGGTCTCGGCTCACTACAACCTCTTCCTCCCAGGTTCAAGTGATCCTCCTGCCTCACCCTCCCGAGTAGCTGGAATTATAGGCGCAGACTACCATGCCCGGCTAATTTTGTATTTTCAGTAGAGACGGAGTTGCTCCATTTTGGTCAGGCTGGTCTCGAACTCCTGATCTTGGGTGATCCGCCTGCCTCAGCCTCCCAAAGTGCTGGGATTACAGGCATGAGCCACCTCGCCTGGCTGGAGTATTTTTGTTAACCAACTTTATTGAGGTAGAATTTACATGCCATAAAATTACCCATTTTATGTGTACAGTTTTATGATTTTTTTATTAATTTAGCAAGCTGTACAACCATTACCACATTCCAGCTATAGGACTTTTTTTTTTTTTTTTTTTTTTTTTAGTTTTGTATTAGTGCATTTTTTTTTTTTATACTTTAAGTTCTGAGGACATTTTCATCATCCTGTGGAACTTGTTTAATGCACAATTTTGAGTCCCACACTAGACTTCAGTCAGAATTTATGGGTGGAGTCAGAGATCCACGAATGATTCTGATTTGCAGCCATGAACTATTAGTCTGGCCATAGTTGGAAGGACTGATAAGAGGACTTCATTCACACCACACATCTAGGCTGTCTGAAATCTGCCTTCTGACCTGTTCACTCCACTGCCCACTACTTCTCCCAAGGCGTCTCTGATAGTCAGGCGAGCAGTCTCACCCTCTGAGGCAGGTCTGGTCCTCAACCCATACATGTACAGTTGACCCTGGAACAACACAGCAGGTAGGGTGTCAACCCCCAAGCAGTTGAAAATCGAGTATAACTTTTGGCTCCTCCAAAACTTAATTACTAATAGCTTACTGGTGGCCAGAAGCCTTACCAATAACATAAACCATTGATTAACATTCTGAGGCCGGGCATGGTGGCTCACACCTGTAATCCTAACACTTTGGGAGGCTGAGGCAGGTGGATCACTTGAGCCTAGGTGTTCACGATTGGACTGGGCAACATGGCAAAATTCTGTCTCTACAAAAATTAGTCAGGCATGGTGGCACGTGCTGTAGTCCCAGCTACTTGGGAAGCTGAAGTGGGAGGATGGATTGAGCCCAGGAGGTCAAAGCTGCAGTGAGCTATGATTGTGCCACTGCACTCCAGCCTGGGCCACAGAGTAAGACCCTGCCTCAAAAAAAGAATTTTAAAAACATATATCCTTCATGTTATATGTATTATATACTGTATTCTTACAATGAAACAAGCTAGAGAAAAGAAAGTCATAAGAAAGAGAAATAGGGTACTGTTCATTAAGTGAAAGTGGATCATCATAAAGGTCTTCATCATCTTTACATTGATTAGGCCGAGGAGGAGTTGGTTTTGCTATCTCTGCGCAAAAAAAAAAAAAAAAAAAAAAAAAAATGATTGCAGAGAAAGAAGAGGTGGAGGAGGTAGAAGGGGAGACTGGAAAGGTAGGCACACTAGGTACAACTTTTTTTGAAGAAAATCTGTGTGTAAGTGGCTCTGTGCAGTTAAAACCCATGCTGTTCAAGGGTCACCTGTATTTGTTTCAGTCCCCATGCCTTTGCTTATGTTGTTCGTCCTGCCTGAAATGTGTTCCTCCTCTTCTAAGGTTCTGTTCATTTTCTTTTTTTTGAGACAGAGTCTCTGTTGCTCAGGCTGGAGTGCAGTGGCGTGATCTTGGCTCACTGCAACCTCCGACTCCCGGGTTCACGCCATTCTCCTGCCTCAGCCTCCCAGTAGCTGGGACTACAGGGCCTGTTCACTTTCTAGAGCACTTTCACTTTCTAGAGAACTCAAGTGCCTCTTCTCTTTCCTTTGAGAATCTTTCTCTTGCCACTCTTGTCGAGTGCATCCCTGACCTGCCATTGTACTGTGTGTGGGAGTTCTGTCTCACCAGAGTATAAGATCTGGGAGGTGGGAATAAATGTTACACACATCTTTTTCTCCTAGTACTGGACATAGAGCTAGCAAACATCTGACTGGATTGTGACGATGATTGTGCAGCTCTCTAAATTTTCCAAAAATTGTTGAATTGTATACATAAAATCGGTAATTATTTTATGGTTCTACCTTAGTAAAGTGGTAAAAGCTTCACAGATGAATCTGATGCTCAGGGCACATTAATTGTATTTAATACTTGGTGGCATTGATACATCTCTTAATTTTTAATATCTGGATGCATATTTTGGAGTATTATATTAAGTATATACGCTCCTATCTTTACAGGAATCCTACGGCCCCTGAATATTTTGGCATCTTCAACCTATCGCAGCTGTGTCAAGAATGCCTCTCTTATTTCTGCATTGTCCACTGGACGCTTTAATCATATTCAGACACCAGTTGTTTCTTCCACTCCCAGACTTACCACATCTGAGAGGAACCTGACATGTGGGCATACTTCAGAGATCCTTAATAGGTAGAGTATATTTCTTTGTGAGTATATATTCTCCTGCCTTAGCCTCCTGAGTAGCTGGAAAGTTCTGGGATTACAGGTGTGAGCCACTGTGCCTGATTGGTAGAGTATATTTCAATAAACATGATGCTTAGACAAACTTTCCAAGATATTCATGCCTGCAAAGGTATCCTAGAAGTAGGTGGTATTCTTTGCCTACCTGCAGTTAATTATGTAGAATTCTGCTTGATTGAGTGGGAGACTCTGACTGACATCCATGTATCTAGGCGCCTGCGGCAGGAAAATGCCAAATACAGCACGCTTCTGATGTTGTATGTGTGCTTTCCTGCGTGGAAGCTGTCATCCAAAGTGGAGGGTGCACAAGATGCTCAGCTTGTAAGGATGGGCTGCGTGTGTTGGTCATTCAGTCAGCAAATATCCAGTTAAACACCCCTGGGTGCCTAGCACTGTAGTTGGCAAAAAGGACACAAAGGTCAACAAATTGAAGTCCTCAAGGAGTTTGCAATCTGATGGGAAGATGGATAAGAAACCAAGCGATGATAATAGAATGAATTATTTTACAGGAATTGAGGGGGTAGGTTTTAGAAGACTTGCAAGTTGGTGATGGTTGCTATTCTAATTTATGCTTAATGTCATGGGTCATTGGAAGTAATATTGTGTATGAAAAGTTAGTTCCATCCCATTGGAGCAGCTTTACTCATTTCTCAGTGGAGATATGAATTTTAATCCTTTAATCAGTCTGATTATATACTAAAAATTTTTAAATATATTTTTAGATTGGCCCCCGTGCTTCCAAGTGTCCTGAAGCTACCAGTCAGATCTCTAACATACTTCAGTGCAAGAAAAGGCAAGAGAAAGACTGTGAAAGCTGTCATCTATAGGTTTCTTCGACTTCATTGTGGCCTATGGGTGAGGAGAAAGGTGAGTCTTCACACTGTTACTAAATTGAAAAAGGAGTGCGAGGCCGGGCGTGGTGGCTCACATCTATAATCCCAGCACTTTGGGAGGCCAAGGCAGGTGGATCACGAGGTAGGAGTTCAAGACCAGCCTAGCCAACATGGTGAAACCCCGTCTCTACTAAAAATACAAAAATTAGTCAGGCGTGGTGGCAGGCACTTGTAATCCCATCTACTCAGGAGGCTGAGGCAGAGAATTGCTTGAACCCAGGAGGTGGAGGTTGTTGTGAGTCAAGATCAAACCACTGCATTCCAGCCTGGGCGACAGAGCGAGACTCCATCTCGAACAAAAAAGGAGCGTGAGCAGATTAAAATGAAACAGAATTCAGCCAGGCACTGTATGTAGCTCACGCCTGTAATCCCAGCACTTTGGGAGGCCAAGGCACTTGAGGTCAGGAGTTCGAGACCAGCCTGGCCAAAATGGTGAAACCCCATCTCTACTAAAAATAGAAAAATTAGCCAGGCGTTATGGCAGGTGCCTGTAATCCCAGCTGCTTGGGAGGTTGAGGCAGGAGAATCACTCGAACCTGGAAGGCGGAGGTTGCAGTGAGCCAAGATCACGCCCCTGCACTCCAGCCTAGGTGACAGAGTGAGACTTCATCTCAAAAAAGAAAGACCAACCAGTTTTGCAAAACCATTTTTGAGATACAGTAACTGCCCAAATCGTAATTCCCTTTTATTACTTGGAAATTAAATCTTTAAAAATCAAAATTTGGTTCCCTGTAAAAATAAAATAGTTGGTAGAACTTTCTTGATGTTTGAAAGGTTGAAAGGATTCTCCCGTTTTATAAACAGTCCTAAATTTGTAGATAAATGGGTTGATTGGAACTCTCAGCTCTTATCTCTGTTGAAACACTGGTGGGTAGTTTCCTACACCAGTCAGCAGAAGCTCATATAATCCATAAGCAGCTAAACTAAAGGTCTAATGTTCTGAGTTTTGTGAATTTGAGACCACTGGAAACATTCTTCCCTTTTGTGTGTGTGTGTGTGGTTTTTTTTTTTTTTCTTTTTTTTTGAGACAGAGTGTCACTCTGTTGCCCAGGCTGGAGTGCAGTGGCACAATCTTGGCTCACTGTGACCTCTGCCTCAGGGCTCAAGCCGTTCTCCTGCCTCAGCCTTCCGAGTAGCTGGGATTACAGGCATGCACCACCATGCCAGGCTAATTTTTGTATGTTTAGTAGAGACGGGTTTTCACCATATTGGCCAGGCTGGTCTTGAACTCCTGACCTTAAGTGATCCACGTGCCTCAGCCTCCCAAAGTGCTGGGATTACAGGCATGAGCCATGGCGCCTAGCCCCCACTTTGTTTTTATACCAATTATTTCCAGGTTCTCTTCTAGCCCTAGGTAAAATGAAATGGGTGGGTTTCCTTGCCTTCCTTTCCATATCCCTCTCACTGGGCTCTGGAGCCCTCATGTTACTGTAAAGGACCCGATCATACTCTCCAATCATAGTACCTAGCTTCAGTTCAGGGCTCCCGAAAGTATACCCGGTATAGAATGCCCTGCCTCTTCAAAATCTAATTTTCAGAGAAAAACAAAAAATCTGGGTAGATTAATTCATACTAATGTGTAAAACAAAGTATCTTCCGTGACATGGTTTCATCCAGCAGTCCTTGATATTTATTGTTTATTACCTCCTTCCATTTTTGAATCTAGAGACTGTAAAAAAATTCAAGCATTTTCACAGTGGTTCCATTCCGTGAATAATCTTTAAAGGATACTGGTGGTAATGGGCAGGGCAGCAAATTAAGTGTTTGTACGTCAGAGATCCATAGTAACCCAGTTTGGCCTGCAAACTATAAAATTATTACACAGATGTGGAGATTTGGCTTTGAATGTTTGCATTTAAAATTGTAAGCAGTGAGTAGCAAAAATCTAACTTCTAGCATTTTAAAACCAGAACTATTAAATAACCTTTCCTAATTTCATCACTGTCCTTATAGAAGTTGATGGTCACAGTGATGATACTAAGACATGTCAGAAACCCAAGGCACATTCTCAGCAAAGAGCCATGGTTTTGTTCAGTTGGTATTGTGCCATAAAGAACCCTTGGCTTGAAAGGACCCAAGGGCTCACTGTGTGGTTTTAGCCAGATGTTAAGCTGGGTGGCACCTAAGATCCCTTCTACTTTAAACAGGCTATGATTATAGTTTTTATATTCAATCTAATTTTCCTTTCCTGTCTTTAAAAATTAATTATTCAAAATTAATAATACCTATATGGGTGTATATGAAAGTTCTGGGTTGAATATGTGGGTTAACCATTCCTTCACCACTCCTAATAATAGTCTTACCATATTTATAATTCCTTAGAAAAGTACTTCCTATAAAAATTGGTCCCTTGTGTGTGAAAAGAATAAATGAAGCAATGTATTTGAGAACTGTGCTTCTCAGCTCTTGTAATACTCAGCTTAAGAAATATTAATGTTGTTACCTAGCCAGCACTGCATCCTCCTCTACATTAGGAAAGACAGTGGTTAAGAACTCTTATTAGCCTGGGCAAGATGGCGAGACCTCATCTCTACAAAATTTAAAAAATTAGCTGGGTATGGTGGTGTACACTTGTGGTCCCAGCTATATGAGAGGCTGAGGCAGGAGGATCACTGGAACCCAGGAGGTAGAGGCTGCAGTGACTGTGGTCACGCCACTGCACTCCAGCCTGGATGACGGCGTGAGACCCTGTCTCAAAACAAAACAAAAAAAGAACTCTTATTGGCCCTCAGACCTCTGTCTGCTACTTCTCTAATCAATGGTTTCTTTTTTTAAAGATGTAAAATAAGAATAATAGTACGTTGTTAAAGATTGCTGAAGAGATAGTAAGATCATACCTGTTAAGTTAGTGATTATAATTCTATGTCATTATCTTGTACTTTCCCAGCCACACACATTTAGTTTTATTTTCTGTGAGTTTAAGTAACATTTTTTTCTAAAATACTATTTATTACTATTTCTTTTCAAACTACACATGCTTTCTCCATCCTGCCCCCACCCCAGTAAAGAATCGCATCTTTCCAAGAAATATTCCAGCCCCTATGGAAGTGTGGTTTTTGTTCTTATTGGGTCTATAAACCTTGAGTTGTGAAGATACCTGTTGTTTCATACATAATATGATGCTTTACAGTTCTTTGTAATATCTGACAGGCTGGCTATAAGAAAAAATTATGGAAAAAGACACCTGCAAGAAAAAAGCGATTGAGGGAATTTGTGTTCTGCAATAAAACCCAGAGTAAACTCTTAGATAAGATGACGACGTCCTTCTGGAAGAGGCGAAACTGGTATGTCGATGATCCTTATCAGAAGTATCATGATCGAACAAACCTGAAAGTATAGAAGTTTCACTTGTTTCTCAGTTATTGGATATGTATCTTTGTGTACATGATATCTTTGCAAAAATGGATAAGTACAAAACTTGATGTAAATTGTACCAATGAATATGTAAACATACAGTGACAACATTAAACTTATAAAAGTGTAAAACTTAATGGATCCGACTTTGCCAGATTTGGTTAGAGAAACAGATATTTAGAATGGTGCATTATTTTTAACAAATGGTATTGGCTTAACTAGTTGTTTCAGTTAGGCTCTTTTAGTTGCAAGGAATCTCAAGTGGGACAAACATAAGAAGACTCAAAAGCCACAAGTTAGCTCAAACAGTATGACATTATTTTAAGGATATGTGCCTGGGAATTCAGGAACCACCTCACCAAACCCATCTCCCACCCAGAAATCACCCCCCAGCATCAAGAAGAGCAGAAATTGGGTGGTGCTCCTCAGCAGGGGCAGGTGGATGCTTAGGCTTAGGCTCTGCCATGCATGTGACTTGCTTCTTTTTACATTGTTAACTCCATTCTCTTGTGTTCACCAACTTCTCTACACAGCTTTTGCATACTTACAGTTTCTGTTCCTTTGGAATAACTTTAACTTGCACCTTTGAGGTTCTTTTCTACATCGTGACCTTCAGCTCCTGTCTCTAGTGTCCAGTTGCCAACAAAATTTAACTGGGTCAGACTACCTTTTTATACTAGGTCTGGTTGGGTCATTGTCTAGAGTAGGGATTGGCTGTTCTTAAGTCAGGAGCCCACCCTAGCCCGCTTTGTATTAGCAAGTTTGCATGCAGCAAAAAAAGAGTTATGTGAGCAATTTCACTTGGAGGTTCACATGGGGTGGCAGCACACTTAATGTCTAACACACCAGGTTCATTGTGTTCGTAACACTTCTCATTTATTTTAACAACACTTTTTCATAGAGAGGAGAGGAGCCCTTCAGCATGCTCATTCATGAAACAGAAGAGGCTGTACAAGTGAAGACAAGGGCTTCTTATGCAAGTTTTGAAAGATAGGTATTTTTTTTTTTTTTTTTGAGACAGGAGTTTTGCTCTGTTGCCCAGGCTGGAGTGCAGTGGTGCAATCATAGCTCATTGAAGCCTCGCACTCCTGGGCTCAGGTGGTCCTCCTGCCTCAGCTTCTCAGGTAAAGATATGTATTTCTTAAAAGTTAGTTTATCCATTTCAGATTTCATGTTTTCATTTGTAAGGATAAACTTTTCCCACAGATTTTCAACAATCATTGTAGAAACTAAGGGGAGAAAGTAATCTCAGTTGTTTTAGAAATGATGAAAGAGTTAAGCATTGTTTACTTGAAGTGGGCAGGGAAGCATCTCTTCAATTGAGTGGTTACAGTCTAGGGCAGTGGTTCCCAACTCTCCCATCAGAATCATCTGGGAAGCATTTTCAAACAGCAAAGTACTTTGAAAATCATTATTAAATAGAATTATGCATGAATTACTATTTCAGAAACTTGAATGTAGTAGTTGGTGATAATAAGATGAAATTCCTCTGTTAGTAAAATTATGAAATTGAAGTTCTGCAGCATGTCAGGCCAGGATTATTGGGGATTCCTTGAAAGTAGTGTGTGTAGGCTGGGCGCAGTGGCTCAAGCCTGTAATCCCAGCACTTTGGGAGGCCGAGACGGGCGGATCACGAGGTCAGGAGATAGAGACCATCCTGGCTAACACCGTGAAACCCCGTCTCTACTAAAAAATACAAAAAACTAGCCGGGCGAGGTGGCGGGCGCCTGTAGTCCCAGCTACTCGGGAGGCTGAGGCAGGAGAATGGCGTAAACCTGGGAGGCGGAGCTTGCAGTGTGCTGAGATTCGGCCACTGCACTCCAGCCCGGTCGACAGAGCAAGTCTCCATCTCAAAAAAAAAAAAAAAAAAAAAGAAAGTAGTGTGTGTTTATTAAAAGGAGAAAGGATAACAACAGAATGTTCTACAACCAGAAGTCCAAGTGTGTGTCTATTTATGGGACCAATAAATAAAGAACAGACATTTGATTTGAGGTAAGGTAAAAGCCTGAAACATGGAATGGCATTCTGTTTTGATGGATTTTCATTTCTTCGCACTTCTGAGACAGCAAAGCCAACCACTTAGAAGGCTTCCACATCTTTGTCACCTGCCTGGCTCCTGCCCTCTGATGTACCTCTGGGTAGTAGGATGGAAATGGTGTCTGCAGAAGTTGGGGAGAAGGAGACTTTTGCACAGCCTCCATGACTTCTTTAACCCAAATATGGATGACAAGGGTCTCTGTTACAGGGGCCTCAGAGCACCTTCGTTTCTCCTCTAGACCAGGGACAGGAGGATAGAGATAAGGGCTGGCAACCAGAGCCTCAGCATCCAAAGATGGTCTGAAGTGGGATGGCTGACAGGCACATAACTTAGGGGAAAGGGAATTTCATACGTACGATTTTTGTTTTGTGGGTAGGAGGGCTTATCATCAACACTGATTTTATAATCTGACAATAAATGAAAGACAATAAATGTCTTTCATTAAAGAGTTTACCTAAATGATGTTTGATTATATGTATAATTTATAACATATGCATAGTTTGTTTATTCGGGTATATGTATAATTTATTGAACACCTACTATGTCCCAGCATATCTACAAAACTGGGTACATACATATCTATCTAACTGCTAATCCATATTTCCAGTCTTACAAAGGACATAATGATTAGTTAAGCCCTAATTTATATTTGAGGAAACTGAAGCTGAGAGAGGGTTAAATAAATTACCCAAAGTACAGCTAATAAGATCCAGAATCTCAGTCTCACTCCTTGGGATCCTGTGTATTTCCCTGAGTCTTCTAACAACATAAGAAAATTCATATCTAAATCAACAAGTGACTGTAATCTGGTACTATAAATACTAAATAAACACTTCTTCATAACACTGTACCAGTTCGGCTTTTAAACTTTATTACTTTGCTTTCTTGTCCTTTGCCAACTCTTAACCTGGATAATCCCAGTTCTGTCAACATTGGACCAGGCTCAGTAAATAAACAAATGAATGGATTTCCAGGCTTTTTTTCCCATCTCTTCCTGTTTTTAGTCCTCTGAATCTGCTTCTTTGCTTACTGCTGCTTTATTTTACAGTGGTTTTGTCAAACCTAGAATACAGGACTAAAAATGCAAGGAAATGGGGTCTGTGTTTAATTTTGATGTTTCAAATTTTGAGCTTCCAAGTCTTTGTGGCCACCCAATGAAGTTTGAGTCTGCCTGTTCAGATGTGAAAGGTAAGGGCTGCAGCAGGTTTTAGGGTATCCCTTCCACCCACAGTGGCCCTTCACCACCCTGTTGTCACCTGCACAGGCACTCCCCCATTTGCAGATGAAGAAATGTTCAGAGAAGAAAAATGATGGACCAAAGGTCTGTTTGCACAATTGAAACTCTACCAATGGACTATTCTATTTTCACAGCTGCCTAGTTTCTGCTGATGATTTTTTTAAATGTAAAATAAAAGTGATACTTTCAGGTTTGTAGTTGTGTGATGAACTGGTTTTCAAAACACTTATATCATCTGATTTTCTTGCCCTCTCAACATCCTATGCAGCAGGCATGGGGCCAAGTCACCAGGCCAGTCCATGGCTGAGCACTCAGCTTCTAATCCTTGCTACCTCCCATATTTGAAAAAAAGTATTTCCTTTTTCCTTTTAAGCCCAACATTACAAAGATAGTTTTTAAAAGAAAAATGTTAAGACTTTATTCAAGATGTGTATCAGGCATTATAACAAAACAGCAGAACTTCAACCTTTGGAATACTGTAATTTTACATCCCTTTGATGCACAGTCCAGTATACTATTTTATTACAGATCGTTCTATAGGGACTACAGAAATGAACTAGAGGAAATGTGCACAGTCACGATCCAGAATATCAGCTCTGGGAGTGTACACTATTAGAGGATGAAGCACATCCTTTGCCATTTCAAATACTGTGCCAGGTGAAAGACTAGGAAGGCTCAAAGATGGTCATGGTTGACAAGCACTCTTATCACAAACACACGGACAGCTTATCATAGAGAACACATTTCAAAGGCCAGCAAAGTGAGCAAGCTATTCACACAAAGCCAGGAGGGATTGTGAGTAAACTCTCCAGTTCATAAGCACAAGTCCACATCTCACCTCCTCAGAACAGGTGCTCAATGGCAATTAACTAAAAGTTATGACATGAACGTTACAGACTTTCCAGCTAGCATTTTGTAAACAGCCTGTGTCTGTAAGTCAGCAAATTAAAAACATTCAGTTGTATCCTCTAGACAGAACACCACACCACTACATGTACACTTACAGGCTTTCACATTTTATGTCAGTTCATACACAAATGTACAGCTTGTCAGATACGTAAACACATTTTGCCAGAAATATGACAGCTGCTCTCAGTTGTACAGTGAGTGTCTTTAAGAGAGAAACCGACTCCCTAGTCAACACTTGAAGGAAAAATAGTTACATTTACATTAAGACAGCAGTTTGGATACCTTCATATTTTTCAATCTTGAATGAGAAGTAATACAGCATGTCTGAGAATAGAGCGCTTCAAACTTTTTTTGGCATAGTTAAGTGCAAACTTGATAACCTGTACTTGTCACAACTTTCCATTGTAAAATGGTGAAAATATAGCTTGTTCACAATAGGATTTTAAACTGCTGCTACAGGCAATTTATTGTTATGGCAAAAAAAAATTGCTAAGAAGCTGTGTAAGCTTTTTTTTTTTTTGCTCTTGTTTCTGATAATTCTGGGTACTTCCAACTAACAGGTAAATATATTTTAAAGAGTGTATTATTCTTCCGTCTGGAACTACTCAATGAGCACAAAGAAAACATTTTCTGTATTCCTTAACAGATTTAGGTATCGGTGGGTGTGGGGCACAGAAAATGAGCAAACAGCCTCTGTTTATCCTCTCAGCCACAAATTCGCTTTTAGGTATATTTTCCTATACTCTTGCAAATTACAAAATCACCTTCAGAGGAACTATGGGTAGACGGGATTCCAATATGCATATCTGGCAACAATCAGCTTCAAATTAAACCCTTTTTGGGGTGGCTAAAGTCCAGCTAATGTATCATCAGCAAAGGCCTCTAATGTGTTTGCGTAGTAATGGAACAGTTTTTAATTGGGCCTGTTTATAGTTGATTGACAGTTCTATGTGGTATATAACACTAATTATCTAGTCTTCTGGGCATATCCACGAACAAATACAATCCAAATATTATGAGTAACTGTGTTGTGACCACTGCATGCATTACACTGAAAGAAAACACCAACTCGAAGCACAAATATATTATTCTTACATTTCGGCTCAGCTCTCAGCGGGGAGAGCAGCTACCTCGGACCACAGTGCCATTTAAACCAGATTCTTTTCAAATAAAATTCTCAATCTAAGTGGAAAGCCCCCTCAGAGAGTGCCTTATTCCCCTACTAAGCAATCCAGGCTTGTATAAAACGTCTGATAAGGCCTGTAGTGCCCATTGAGTGTGAGTCTGCTGTTTCTATTCTGCACAGGCCAGGAGGGGAACAGAAGGTATGAGCCACAGGTGCTCCTGGGTCTGACCAGCAAGTGTAACCCGTAAAGATCTCAAGCTTGAAAACCATTCTAGAGCCCACCATTTGATGGTTACACATGTGTTTCAGATGTTTGTTATGGCATATCTGAAACAGCACAGTTCTCAGTTTTTTGTGTGTTTGTTTTTGCTAAGCTAAACAAGTGTCGCTAGAGTTCGCTAAAACAAGGTGCTCAGAGTGTAAGCTCCTCTGTCTGGGGAAATCAGCAGCACTGGTCACGATAAAGGAGAAATCGTCCTTTGTCAAGCACAGAATTACTCCTTCCAACAGCTCTACACGTTCCCATCCTCAAGAAATTGCGCCAAGGGTGAGCTACCTGCCTATCCCTGGAAAAGATTCAGAAGCTCCTAATTCAGAATCCAGGGAGGAGATGAGCTTCCTGTGACTTTTCTCTTATCCTAGGATGTTCCCCTGACCTCTCATCACACTTTACTGTGTTGTGAAATATTGTTTCTCTTAGTCTGTAACTTGTCTGGTCTTTTAACTAAACAACTATCTAAAGAATATAGACCACATTCCTGCAGGGAAAGGGATGTCTTACTGGAGTTGTATTTGGAAGCTTTATAAGCACATCTGAGACGTTCTCTAGAATCAAAGTATTTTTCTATATTTGTTTTTTGCAGTTTTCTTACATGTCAGAACCTCTGGCAGCCCTTGCAAGTCCATTATATTAAAAGCCAAAAGCCATAAATATGTACATCATAGTTCAAAGTATTAGTACCAAGAACAAAGAAAGTTTTAAAAAATGCTTTGTTTGCATTTACAGGACTAAAAACTAAGTATGCAACAGATAAATTACAAATGTACATCTCAGCGGCATAGGGGTGATTCTCTTATCTTTCTAATTAACACACTGCTGTCTATAATGACAATCCAATTGTGGAAAATTACCAACCTCAGAAGACTTAAAGGTCACTACCCCCGCCCCTACTACCTTTCCCTTTAGCCTCTCCCCAGCAAAATAAAGAAAAGGGGGAAAAAAAGAAATCCTTAAAAGTGGAAGGGGAGAGAGAAAAGGCCATGTTTGTGAGGCTGCACACTCAAAGCACACCCAGCTTGCGGATTTCTATGTTATTAGTGAATAGCTCTTTAAGGCAGAGAAGAAACATTCTGTGGATCCGGTGCTGTTGGCTCATCTCACTCACGTGGTTTCGGTGGCTGAGGATGAGGTACTTTTCTTCCTGAAGCGAGATCGAAGGATTCTAGGCGGTGCCTGGTAGAGAAAACAGAAAGGTGTCCCTCAGTTTGGTGTAAATGTGGAATCTTGAGGTCAGCACCTGGAAGGCATTGTGTTGAGACTTCCAGCTCCTTTGGCCAATGCTGGCTAGGGCTGGGGTCTCCCTGAATCTCCGCAACAGGAAGCAATCATCAGAGTCCCATCCCACATATCGCATGAAGCTGACCCTTTGAGAGGCTGATGCCTCCCTCTTAAATTATGCTCCTCGATCTCCCAAGGGAACGGTTGTGCAGAATGACACATCTTTCTTGTTTCCGCCTGAGGAGCAAAATGATCTTAAATGATTCAGCAGAAGGAGACATCTCCCCATCGCTTCCTTTGCTTTTGTTACTTCCTTTGGGAACCAGCCTAATGTTTTTTGGCACTTGCCTCAAATTTTCATCACCAAATTTCCAGTCCCCTTTCTGGATGTGAAACCTCTTAATGTACAGCACACCACACCACAAAGGCAAACACCAGGTTGCAGTTCAGGTTGAATATCCCTTACCCGGAAATGCTTAAGGTCAGAAGTGTTTTGGATTTTAGATTTTTCTTTCAGATTTTGGAATATTTGCATGTACATTCCAATTGAGCACTGCAATCGGAAAATCTGAGATTCAGAATGCTCCTAAGAGCACTTCCTTGGAGCATGACCTTTGTGCATCATGTCCGCAAAGAATTTCAGATTTTTCGATTAGGGATGCTCAACTTATATAAAGGGCTCCACCTCATCTCTCCCACAAATGACTCTCAAGGGACCCCTCTTTCCATAGGATACACAGATCACAGGAGGAGTTCCTATTTCAATGAAAGTGAAGGGCACTTTTTCTGGCACAGCACTCGAAGGGGTTCGCACAACTGGCCCCGACCTACCCTCAGCCCCCATATCTGTCCACTTCTCTGTATACACATAGAACTTCCTCTACACTGTGCCCGTTCATACCTGTCTTCCTTCTGACTGGAAGCCCTTCCCCCCCTCCTCTGTCTTGCATATTTCTAGGCCTCCTGAGGACCCAGCTCAAAGGTCACTTCTGCAAAGGTTTCCCGGAGCCCCTCTTGCCACTGCCTAGCCACATACAACCAGGCATTGTCACCTCCTGTGTTCTCTCATGTTTTGTACATGTCCCACAGCAGAGGACTTTGCACCCAGTGAGAAGGGGGTGTGTGGGGGCCCTGCTCACTCCCCACCAGACTGGGGACTTCCTGAGGGCAGGCCCATGTCACATTCACCACCATTTCCTGGTGAGTGGCTCAGTGCTGGGCAGGCACGTAGAAGGGAGGAAGTGAATGAGCTAGAGAACAAGACTCAGGCCCTCTCATAGAATCCTCATGCTACAGCCTTACCACTACGAGATGCTTACCAGCCACCTCTGGAAAGAGACTGAAAACAGAAACAACGGAACCCACCTTTACAGTAATCTGCCTCTTGGCAGGCTGGTGAACAGTAAACAGTAAAGCATTTTGTGCAGCTTTAATAAACAAAAGCAAAACAGCACAAACCCTTGGGCCCTAGAATTCTTTAGGCTGGGCTCCTCTCCCCATCAGGAGGCTCCCCAGGCCAGATTGCCCAGGCCGGACTCCTCCAGCAGTGTCCAAGCCCAGAACATCCTTTCCCAAACCCTTTAACTTTAAAAGGGATGCATGTGCGCCTCACCTTGGAAAGGAACCTGATTAACTGCACATAGAGGTGGTCATAATTACAGTCCTAATGAATAAGAATGCTAGGCTGCTCAGTGTCTGTGGAAGGGAATATTTCAAGGCATCTCCCCATGTAAGTCTCGCAAGGGTCTGTACAGAGACTTCCTGTTTGCTTCAGATGGCCTCTCAGGTCGTGATACTCAGCAGATGGGGAATAAGAGAGGAGACCTTAGGAAGCAGAGAGAAAGACTGGGGTCCCCGCACCTGCGCTTATAACTGGTGACTCCCTACCCACGTCACAGAGCAAGGCCCAGGAGGCTCCAGGCTCAGCCCTCCTGCTGCCAGAACTCCATCCACATCCTACAACTGACAATAGCATGTATGTCAAGGGTATTGGTTCTGGTAACTCTAAAGGGCTGTACCCCTTCAGTAACATTTCATGAATAGCTACTTTGTACCAGGCACTATGCTGTCTCTTGGAGATACAGCGATGAACAAGCTTTGTTCTTACTTATGAAAACTTTTCAAATAACACATTCTGAGTTTTCTTCCCTCAAAACACTCATTTAGGTTGCTTTTCACGTGTACGTCAACTTAGAGTAGTAGTAGTTAATACCTGGAAAAAACAAAACAAAACAATAAAGACCTAGATACTTTACCACTCTCCTATTACTTTCTTTCTTTTTTTTTTTTGAAAAGGAGTCTCGCTGTGTCATCCAGGCTGGAGTGCAGCAGTGCAGTCCCACTGCAACCGCCTCCTCCCGGGTTCAAGCGATTCTCCTGCCTCAGCTTACCAAGTAGATGGGATTATAAGTGGACGCCACTATGCCTGGCTAATTTTTGTATTTTCAGTAGATAAGGGGTTTTGCCACGTTGGCCAGGCTGGTCTCGAACTGCTGACCTCAGGTGATCCACCTGCCTCAGCCTCCCAAAGTGTTGGGATTACAGGCGTGAGCCACTGCACCCAGCTCACGCTCCTATTTCTAAATGAAATTAATAGGATTTCCTCTCCTTGGCAAGTAGTTGCATGCTATCCAGTGGCTGGTTCTGCTTGTCTGATGGAAGGTCATTCCACCCCAGGTATTGAGGAGATGTTGGTGCCCCAAGAGACGATGCTCCCAGGACCCCCAATCTCCAGGGCACAGCCTTTGGAAAACACACTCCAACCCACAGCCCCAGACACTGTGTACCTCCAGGGGCAATTCCGTCCTTCGAGGTGCTTTATACTTGTACATGAAATCCAGCAGGTCTTCCTCCTCCTCGTCAGAAAACGCCAATGGGTTTTGGACCTGGTGAGGCTCCCATGCCTTCACACCACCCTCATTCACATCTCCCTCAACCACTTAATGTCCATTTACAATCTACACAGAGGAGACAAAGTATAGCAAGGAGGCATCAGTGCAGGGAGCAGGGAAGGGCAAGGTTAGGCACACAGCACAGCAAGCCAGGCCTGTGAGGACAGCTGAGGCCCCTGGGTCTGAGGAAGCACTGATGTTTTGGGGGCCTCCTTGCAGGGGGTCTGGGATTGTGAAAATGAAGCTGTATGAATCTCCAGGCACTGTGCACAGAAACAACCACAGACTCAGAATCTACTGAAAAGCTACCAAGGCGGCACCACTTCCCTGGGTGAAGAAAGAAGCGGCCTTAACTGAGACACATCGATCCCTGCAGCTCAGTCCTGTGATCCCACACCAGGTGAATGCTTAGGGAAAGAATCTCCTCTAGAGAAGATGGCAGCAGTGATGTGGGGTGGGGTGGGGAAGCAGTTTCTATGTTATACATACAAGCCATGTTGACAGTGTATATTATACTTGCATATTCAACTCCAAGCATTCTGTAAGAGACAGGATGTAAAATGCCAGGAGGCCTTAAGGGATAACTTTAAACAAAGCTATATAGTTTTGGTTTTTTTTTTTCCCCAAAGGCCCAGTCCTAGAGAAGCAGAGAAACCTAAGAAAGGAGAATCTGACAGAAGCCTCTGAAAAAAAAAAAAAAAAAAAAAAATAGCAAGATTCCTGTTTTAGTCTGCCTTGAGTACATCTGTAGGAAAAGCTTCAGAATTAATTCATCTCATTGAACCCACAGTATTTTTAAAATGTTAAATGCTAATACATACTCCATGTCATCTGGCTAGGCGGTTCTTAGCTGAGATGTAAAATATCTTCTGCCCCTACCCAGCTTATCTGATATCATACACGCACATCTTTCTATGCTTCATCTATTGTTTTTACCTAGAATCACAGAATGCAGAACTAAGGAGATCTCAAGCCATCTGGTCCAATCACCATGAGGCTTCCAAATAGAAACCAGAGCTCTTCCTGGGACACCCTGCTCCTAAGAACATATTCGGCCACCGAATGTGCTCTCTCTCCATCAACAGTGGACTTGCTAGACTATTCCACCACCAGGCGTGGAGTAAAACAGACAACTGAACCCTCATCTTGGGCAGCTTTACCAGCTACCACTGCTGTGCTCCCCAACAGCCAGCAGGAGGCAGCACAGCACCGAAAGCTGAATTTTGTTTTGTTTTGTTTTGTTTTGTTTTTTTGAGGCGGAGTCTCGCTCTGCCGCCCAGGCTGGAGTGCAGTGGCCGGATCTCAGCTCACTGCAAGCTCCGCCTCCCGGGTTCACGCCATTCTCCTGCCTCAGCCTCCCGAGCAGCTGGGACTACAGGCGCCCGCCACCTCGCCCGGCTAGTTTTCTGTCTTTTTTAGTAGAGACGGGGTTTCACCGTGTCAGCCAGGATGGTCTCGATCTCCTGACCTCGTGATCCGCCCGTCTCGGCCTGCCAAAGTGCTGGGATTACAGGCTTGAGCCACCGCGCCCGGCCTCCGAAAGCTGAATTTTAGGCTGGGGTGTGATTGGTTCAGGCTGGGCCTTAGTAAGTAAAGTCCTGAGATCATTGATGTTCCTTTGATTTTATTATTATTATTATTATTATTTATTTCTACTCTGCACTTCCCTCAGCTTATTTACTCTGGGTTTAGTTTGTCCTCTGCTCCCTTCCTCTGTCCTAATCAGCTGCATCCTGTTGAGCACAAAGACCAGTGACTCCAGGGAGCCCTCGCTGAATACTCTGACCCTCCCTGGCCTCCCCACTCTGAGACCCGACAGTGCTTGGAGGCTGTGCCACACAGCTTGTGTTGGGTGCCCTGGTCCTCATGTCAGTCTCACTGCCTTAGCCAACAGAAGGCATCCTGAGGTTGGGGGGCCATGGCTGATCCTCCCTCAGTCCCTCTAAGCACCTGACCCAAGGCTGGGCACACAGTGGCCACTCATCAACTAAACTAAGTAGAATCCTGAAGTCATCTCAGTAGAGCTCAGCTCTCGTCCCAAGTCAGAGCTTGATACTCCCATTAACCAAACCAGGAAATTCCTTCTGGACACAGATACCTCCTGCCTGGCAGGAGGGAAAGAAGACCAAAAGCCCTCAGACCAAGGCAAAAACTGCAGAAGCAGCCTGGCCAGCTCCACCCCAGCAGCAAACTCCATGACGTGGAAGTGGGGTAGGTGCCCGTTCGAGTCTGTGCCTCTGCATATGCTGTAACCTCCACATCCACAAAGTCCAGGACTTTCCCTGTACTGATGGCTGTGGGTGTCAGAAGGTGGCCCAAAGTCACCGTGAGATCCTCAGGCATCTAACAACCCAGGCCAGTCATCCAGTCTGGATTCACTGAGGCTGAGCAATGAACTCACACATTACCAAAATCACCATCATCACTATAATCTCAGGCTTTGTGCATGTTCTCCACTGCAAGGATTGCAGGGTAGAAAAGAAATGATCCTCCAGCCCAGTAGGAGTGATGGTTCAAGGACAACCCAGATATCCAAGCAGGATTAGAAACAAGTGCTCAGCTCAGCAGAGGCTGCGAGCAAAAAAGGTCAGTGTGGGTAGTAAGGGAGCCAGAAGTAGCCTCAGGAAGAAGCTACAGAGAGAACCTCCTAAAAAGAGAAGACCTCTCCTAGTCACTGTGTCCGCTGAGCATTTCTGCCAAGAGTGTTGTCTATAATATTTGCCTTCCTCTCAGAACCAGTGAGAATAAACATTCTAAATAAGACAAGCTTCCACGCCTCTGGCTGGCTGTTGCACAGTGGACATGAATCTCTTAACTAATTGTATTTCCCTCTTTGTAGTGGTTTCAAGGAAGCCAGGTGTCTCGACAGTCTACACCTTGATGGCATGCATTTAAAATGTTCTTCTCCCCACTGATTCCATCTTACTTGCCCACTCCCTTTTCCCCATGCTTCAATTTTCTTACTTTGATTTGCTACTTTAGATATATTTCCACAAGTAGACCTAACTCCTTTTTCTATCAGGAAGGAATATACATGGAGAAATGAACCCCACAGAACACAGTCCCAAAAGAAAGGCACCAGGAGGAGCATGAGAGTGAGTAGCTGGGTAGAAAATCCCATGCTCTGCCTCCTCCGTGTTCTTGTCCCTGAAGATCTAAAGATTGGTAACCCAATAGGTCCTTACCCCTGGCAACAGGCCTGAAAGAGTAATGCTATCCATATCTTAGGACTCTAATTGGCTCCCAGAGACAACGTGTATGGAAGGAGGGTCTCCCACCCAAGTTCATGGCCATAACAACTTGCAAACCTCAGGTGATGGTGGCCACGCCCTTGAGCCTGCAGAGCTGCCACTATGATGCCCAAAGCTGGGTTGCTTCTAGGAAAGGGCAGGGTCTCTGCTGTCTTCCACAGCAGGGGAATGGGTGTGTGGCCTTGGCTGATGTTTCTGTATTAGCAAACGTGTTAGCAGGGTTACAGCAGCCAGGGCTGCAGGCTCCACCTCTTCTCTCTGTGGGGAAGGCAGGGAGGGAAAAACTGGCAGAGCCTCTCAGCCCTTTAAAGGCCTATGTAGCCTGCACTGGGCCTAGGGCCGCCCCACCCCTGCAGTGCAGTAGAACCTCCCCTAGGTTAGCAAAAACATCCCACACAGCACACATTAGCGGGAGCATTAATGGAAGGCAGCAAATGTCTGCAGAAGAGCACGCCTGTCTGGAACACTTACATCCACGTCCCCAACAGCACCGAGGAGAGAGAAAAGAACATTCTGTTAGAGAAGGGTCTTTGGCACTGAAATTCACACACGTGTGCACCATGCACGCATGCCCATCCACACACACACACTCACATGCACACATGTAAACACACACATGCTCACTCACTTCCCATGCTCTAAACCTCAGGCAGCTCCTCCTGCTGTAATCAGGACACTGCCCAGAGGCCACACTCAAAATGCAATTCTCTCTCTCTCTCTCTCAGAGGACAAAAAGGATGACTGCTTTTAAAAATTATGTCCTACATGCTTGATTTTAAAAAGCGGGGAGGGGCACCTCTATGACTAACCACACAGGCAGTAATCCAGAGTTCAGCTCTATATTACATAGAGGTAGGCAGAGAAAAAAGGAGAGAGAGAGATAATAATAGACACAGAAAAAGAGAGACAAAGACATGCAGAAAACAATAGGGAATCAGTTGACAAATGGGGCAGGAACACAGCAAAGATGGGAAGAGAATGTTCTGGCATCTGAGATGTGCAGCTTAGAATAGAGGCTGCTGCCCTCTGGGGCCTCCAAGCTCTGTCACTGCCCTAAAAGGCACTTAGCAGCCTCTGAAAGGCCTCCTTTCCCCTACCCCCATCATAAATTAAGACCTGAATTTACAGCTCCTAGAAAATGTTCCTGTCTGCTGAGGGATCCTGGGGCTCTGCATGGCCCCAGAAGTAATTTGAATCTTCCCAGGCTTTGGCCTGAGTGAGCGCCCCCTGTGACATTTCAGTGGACCAGGAGGAAAGTGTCCCCGACACCTGTGAAATCCTCTTACCGCTTAAGAGTCAGCCTATAGCCCCAGGTGCAAGACAGACCTCCCCCAACACCATCTGCCACCACTGCACAACCCAGTAGACTGTCAGAGCTGGGAGGACCAAGGGACACCTAATGGAGGGGGAGACCGAGGCCTGCAGAGTGCAGGGGTTTTCCCAAGGCCTCAGAGGGAATGGTGTAGGCCAATCATCAAAGGGTTCCTTGCATGCAGACCTGAGAGCCAGGACACAGGTATTAAGAGGCCCTTGGAGAGACAAAGGCCAAAGAAAGGAAGGGCTGGGGCAACAGCTTCCAGGTCTTGAGGCCGCCACCAGGCCTCACCTGCTTCCCACTGTCCAGCAACCCCCATCCCAGCAGCTCCCAACTTGCTCAGGGATGAGGAACCAGAACTTGGACACTGAATCCTGGACACACTCTTATGCATGTGCAGCCTTCCAGAACTATTCAGTTCCTACAATCAACCACAGCTCTATTGAAATGCACTGGAAACGCTCTGTCTGATCATGAAACCACCAGGTGTCATGGCAGGAAAGGGCTTCTGAGAGCAGCACAGAGCAGTGCCAGGGGAAGAATGGAGGAGAGGACAGCCACTCTCCCCGACCAAGTGCCAGTCTCCCAGAATTAGAGGCTTTTGGAATTACTCACAGAATTTGCAGACTCAAAACTACAGTGTGAAAAGACAGAAATCCCTACAGTTGCCTGGAGCCACTGGCACCACAGGGTCATTTCCCATGAACTAGTGTGTCCACCAGGCCAGCGTCTAGTGCCCGGTGCTGGAAACAGCTGAACGCAGCCCCTTCATTTCCAACTTGGACTAGGAGGCCCCACAGAGACACAGGGTTAGAATCAGAGCTGGGCTAGGACACTTGTCTCCACCTGCAGCCCTGCTCAGACTCGTCTATCAGCTCAGTTTGGCCTTACGGCCTCCAAAATCACCAGCTTTTTTTTTTTTTTTGATGGAGTTTCGCTCTTGTTGCCCAGGCTGGAGTGCAATGGTGCCATATCAGCTCACCGCAACCTCCGCCTCCAGGGTTCAAGCGATTGTCCTGCCTCAACCTCTCGAGTAGCTGAGATAATAGGCGTGCGCCACCTCGTCTTGCTAATTTTATATTTTTAGTAGAGACAGGGTTTCTCCATGTTGGTCAGGCTGGTCTCAAACTCCCAACCTCAGGTGATCCACCCGCCTCGGCCTCCCAAAGGGCTGGGATTACAGGCGTGAGCCACCGTGCCTGGCCTAATCCACAACTCTTCTATAAAAGACTTAAAAAGCTGAGCACTGAGAGCCTTAAAAATAAAGCAATGCAGGGAAAACAGGACACGTCACATAATGCAGTTTCCTGTCTTGCTCACTGCCGATGTGGGAGGGGCATGTCATGCCTTCGGGGCACCAGGGCTGGAGCAAAAGCTGTATTAGGCACCTTGCGTGCCTGCCTTCCTCCCCTGACAGTAGCCAGCAGGCTGCAGGCCAGGCATCACCCCTGTTGCCTTCTGAGCCTAAGGCAGCTTCTCCGTGGGGAGCCAGGCAGCATGAAAGGGGCGCTGGATTAGTCCAGCACCCTCACTAGTCCCTAATGTATCTAGTTAAGGTTAGGCAACTGGAGAAGCAGGTCACAGCAACCACCAGGTGGCCATGGCTCCAACAAGCCATCACTCACACACTGGGAAGGCAGCAGCAGGAGTCCCTGTCCAGAACTGGGAGACCTCCACTCTCCCGGGGGTCTCCTGGCTGCTCCAGGCTATCACCACCACCACCATCACCATCACCACCATCATCACCATCACCACCATCATCACCATCACCACCATCATCACCATCATCACCATCATCATCATCACCACCATCATCACCATCATCATCATCACCACCATCACCACCATCATCACCATCATCACCATCATCACCATCACCACCATCATCACCATCATCATCATCCTTCCCAGGATTATTATGGCCCTTTCACAGCCATTTTCACAACAGCACAGTGATGCCAGGAAGCAGGATCTCATCTCCGTTTTAAGAGGAGGAACTGAAGCTCACAGCGGTTAGGTGATTCATGCAGTTGTACAGCTAGTAAGTGGCAAAGCAGCACCAGGGCTCCCTTGGCTGCCCTAGGACCAGAAACCCCTGGAACTTCAGGACTTCATCATTTCAGAGGACCTTAGTCCTCTGAAGTTCCTGTGTCCTTACCTGGAGCACAAAGAAGTATGACCCTGTTGTGGCCTTTTTTTTTTTTTTTTTTTTTTTTTGAGACGGGGTCTTGCTGTGTCACCCAGCTTGAGTGCAATGGCACGATCATGGCTCATTGCAACCTTGACTTCCCAGGCTCAAGCAATTCTCCTGCCTCAGCCTCTCGAGCAGTTGAGACTACAGTTGCACACCACCGTGCCTGGTCTTTTTTTTTTTTTTTTAATTGTAGAGATTCATTCTTGCTATGTTGCCCAGGTTGGTCTCGAACTCCTGGGCTCAAGAAATCCTCCCACTTCTGCCTCCCAAGTTCTGGGATTACAGGCATGAACTACCGCGCCCAGTGACCCTGTGGTGGTTTTAAGATATCTCCACACATTCTTTGATGCTCCTCCCTTCAAGAGGTAGAGATTAATTCTCCTCCCCTTGAATGTGGACTGGGCTTAATGACATGCTTCCGACAAATAGAATAAGGCAGAAGTGATGAGTGTGACTTCAAAACCTAGGACAGGAAAGGTACCCTGGCTTCCTGCCTGCCCTCTCTCTCTTGAATGGCTCACTCTAGGCCAGGCCACCTGCCATGTTGTAAGGACTCTTAAGCAGCCTTGGAGAGGCCCATGAGGTAAGGAGCCTCCAGTCAACAGCCATAAGAGTGCCATCTTGAAAGTGGACCCTCCAGTTTTGTCAAGCCCTCTGATGGCTCAGCCCGGGCTGACATCTTGACTGCAGCCTCTTGAGAGACCCTGAGCCAGAACCACCCAGGTAAGTTGCTCCCAGATTTCTAGCCCACAGAAACTGTAAGCTACTGTGTTTGCTGTTATAAAGGGTTACCTCCTGACCCCTCCCTATGACCATGCAGCCGAAAGGGAGCCCCAAGGTCAGGTGTCCACTCCTGGTTAGAAGCTCTTCCCAAGTGAGAGTCCAGCACGCTGCAGAGAGGCTGGCTGCTTACTCACCTTTCCAGGTCCTGCAGGTGGAGCAGCAGGTACACACTGTGGGAATGGGGTGGGGGCACCATCAGTGACATCCCCCACTGGGCAGGAACCAGCCCCGGGCAAACAGGGAGGCCTCGGAGAGGTATGGGGACCCCAGTGTGTACAGTACAGGGATCCCAGGAATGTGGGTCTCTGTAGAGACACCAAAGTGGGGAAAGAGTCATCTCAGATTCAGTTTCCACTCAGGTGCAGAAGATACCCTCACCTGGCACACAAGTCAGTCCTTGCACCCTGCAGCCCTAGGCAAGGCAGGCGACAGTCAAAGTTCCCTCTGGGAAATAACTCCAAGCACCCCTGCCCAGAGCCTCCTCTCTTCGCTTTCCAGTTCAGAATGTCCTCCAGGAAACCTCCTCAGACTTACCTCTGAACCCCAAAGTGCTTCACATCTGGGCATTTGCAAAGGCCTAACTGGCTGCTGCCTGGTACACGCCATTGGTCTTGGTGCACATCTGGGCTTTGGCATAGAGTAGGTGCTCACTAAATACATGCTCACAGAGTGACTCCAAGTCCATGGAAGGGCAGGGTCATTCTTTCAACATTTCTTGTATACTTCCTGGTGTCCAGTGCTAGGCATTCAGCATATGGTATCTGACTACACACCTCCCAGCTCATTCTGCAGGGAGGGCCCTGTCAATCCCTGCCTGCCCTGACCCTTTAAGCAAAGAGGAAAACTCCAGGCAAGAGAGAGGGTCAGGCCAAGTACACTGCCCAGCCCCATTCTGGGTGCTGAAAGCAGCAGGAAAGAACTCTCCTTCCCGTTCTCCAACGCCTAGACCCTGTGTCCTCAGAGCACATGCAGAGGTCTCTGTGTGCCAGGCAGGTGGTGGGTATGTTGGGTAGGCATTTACAGAGGGAAGCACAGAACCCTTGTCTGCCTGCCAGGAGCTTGCAGCGCTGAGTGACCGTGCAGGGACAGTCTTTGTGCCCCTTCCTCTCTTCCTTGTTTGTGTGCATCTTCCTTCCTTTTCTCAAGATGCAAGAGGTCGCGTGGATGTCCCTTCTCGGCTCACAGCGAATGGTCCATCCTGGTTCATGGGACCCCCCTCACTTTTTTTTTTTAAATGAGACAGAGTTTCACTCTTGTTGACCAGGCTAGAGTGCAATGGCGTGATCTCAGCTCACCGCAACCTCTGCCTCCCAGGTTCAAGCGATTCTCCTGCCTCAGCCTCCTGAGTAGCTGGGATTACAGGTGCCCGCCTCCACGCCTGGCTAATTTTGTATTTTTAGTAGAGATGTGGTTTCTTTATGTTGGTCAGGCTGGTCTCGAACTCTCAACCTCAGGTGATCCGCCTGCCTTGGCTTCCCAAAGTGCTGGGATTACAGGTGTGAGCCATTGCGCCTGGCAACCCTTTTTATGTGCCTTTACATGACTTTTATTCCCACACCGAACTCACATTCTCCTTCCTCCTCAAGGAGTGTCATTTCTAATATTTAAATGTGCAACTTTTTGTTTGAACATGTTCTTCATATAAACTCTGTATTGTTACTTTGCATGATAGGCATAGCTTTTTATTTTACATAAATTGTTAGATAAAATCTCATTCTGTTCTGCACTTTTCTTCAGTTGGCATCATGCTTTCAAGCCCCATTGTGTGCACATTTAATCTGTTGCTTCCAGAGGCTGCAGAGAATTCCACGAGGCACAGCTCCCACCTCTCTCCAGGTTGTCTTCAACTCCTGCCACCTGTCCAGGGTTTGCAAATTCTCTGGTTTCCTCTCCTCACAACCCTAAGACATAGGCTGAATAGGGATTATTGGGCGTTTTGTTTTACAAAGAAGAAAGCCTAAGGGAATCAGGTCTGTCCTCTGTGCCAAGGTCAAATCCTATGGTAGCGTCTGCCTGGGTTGTTCTGAGAGAAGTTCTGAGGCTGAATTGAAGCTCAGCAGGAACAAGCGTGCCTTGCTGTGCTGCCTTTGCTGTGTCTGCACAGGCCCGGCATCACCCAGCCAGGATGAAGTCTAGTGTCTTCCCCTCTTCTGGGGCCCTTTCTGCTACCTGATGTGGCCTGGCATCTGAGGCCCACACTGGGGGCTGAGTTGGGAAGGCTACACCAGCCCAGTATAAATGGGCTTCCTCTGCCAGACTTCCTCCAAGGCATGTTGACCTTACTTGAGGGTATGATAGCCCAAGAGCCTCTGATCCAGGCAATTCTGCCCCATATCCAGGCCCCAGGCCATCTTTCACCTGTCTCTTTTTTTTTTTTTTGAGACGGAATTTCGCTCTTGTTGCCCAGACTGGAGTACAATGGCGCAATCTCAGCTCACTGCAACCTCTGCATCCTGGGTTCAAGCAATTCTCCTGCCTCAGCTACTCCATGAATAGCTGGGATTACAGGCATGTGCCACCACGCCTGGCTAATTTTGTATTTTTAGTAGAGACGGGGTTTCTACATGTTGGTAAGGCTATTCTTGAACTCCCGACCTCTAGTGATCCACCCGCCTCAGCCTCCCAAAGTGCTGGGATTATACAGGCGTGAACCACTGCGCCTGGCTCCTGTCTTCCTTTTTGAGATGGCTTTTATTTTAGGCTCCAGAACAGCTGGAAAGAGCCCCACACTGTTCCTGGCCTCCCTGCTGGGTTGCACCTTTCCTTTTTGCCCCCTGTGGTCATAGGTGCTGAGGCCAAGTGGGCCAGCAGTGAGGAGGGCTGCGGCATGATGCAGCACAGCTGGTCCTCTCAGCCCAGGACAGCTGGAACACTCCCCACTGCCTCCCTGGGGAATGGCAGGGGACGTCATCCCCTCTGGTCATGGAGAGTGGCAGAGCCAGTGCCAAAGCAGTCATCTCAAACGTTTTTCTACCTGGTGCTGGGCTGGGAAGATGCTCCAAGCCCAGAAGACACTCCCATCTCCCTGCAGACCCTGACAGCTTCTTGCATTCCCAGTTCTGTGGCTGCCCGGAATAATTCACCAGGGGAGGTCTAGGCAGGAGGCCTGGATTCTGGGCCTGGGGGCCTCAGCCCACTGCACAACCTCTCTGAGCCTGCTTCCTCTACTGGGCTCACCTCTAAAATGGCAACACAGACTCTTAGAGGCAAAGGGACGCCAGGGCCACCTAGGCCCGCTTCCTAGCCAAATCAGGAATCCCTCCCTTGAACCTGACCATCCAGCTTTGGCTTGTGTACTTCCAATGTCAGGGATCTCACTACCTCCCAAGATGGCCCATTTTGCTCCTGGACACTCAGCACGACAATGTGCCTTCTCAGGCGAAACAAATTACAAAAAAGAACAGTGATAACAGCTACTATGCACTGGTGCCAGGCATGACCATAAACACTTTTACATGGTTTGTTTCACTTGAAGCCTCACAGTACCTACAAAGGGGTGTCATTTCTTGTGTAGATAAGAAATCTGGGGTGCAGAGAGGGTAAACAGCTTGCCTGGGTCATGCAGCAAGCAAGTGGCTACCCCCTTGGAACTTCACCCCACTGGTTCTTGCTCTCTGCCCTCTGGGTTTCACTGAATTGAGGTCCCTTTTCCATCTAAGGGGCAGCTTTCATCTGAGGCTTGGTAGACGATGAGCTGATGCAGTGTGGAGATGAGACCTAACTCTGTTTTGTATCCCTATTTCTGGGGCAGTGTCCAGCAGATCAGAAGCTGTAGATGCTTGACAAAGCCTGGATGGTTGATGAGTGAGTGACCAAGGGCACTGGCCCCGGAGTCAGGAGGCCACACTCTACTGCAGCCCAGCGTGGGTGACCCTGCACAGTCCCCTTCCCTGGACCTCTGTCTCTTCACCGGTAAAATCATTGGATTTAACTGAAAGATCCCTGAGGTCATTTCCTGCCTGGCCTTTTGGGATTCCATTCCTGCGGCAGGGCGGGGGGGTCCCTCGGGGGGAACCCCTCCCTGAGGTGGCCATCACCCCCACAGCCGAGACTCCACCTCCCCAACCCTGTCCTGCTTCCAGCAGTGACAGGGTTAAAACATGTCCCAGCAGAAAAGCCACAGTCTTAAGACCTGCGAAGGACCAAGGGGACACTGCTGAGAGGGAGGAAATGGACAGAGCCCCGAGCTGCACTTGGCTCTGAGCATGAGTTGCCATTCCCAGGCAGCCACAGGCCTCATGCCTTCCGGTCGATGGCTAAGACCCCCGAGCATCAGATGGGGTCTGTCAGGACATGGGGCTTATGGCCAAGGTGTCCCCTGCAGGCTGCACCTTATAGCACACGGTCAGTCACAGGTGGCCAGACATCTCCATTTGTAGATTTAAGGGCCAGGCAGCCACCAGACATACGTCGTGGACATAGATTCCCACCCCTCTCACCATAGGGAGGCAGAAGAGGTGATCCAGAACCGTCCCGCATGCTCCCACCATCAGTCCTGAGCAGCTGCTGTGCTCAGCCCCTGAGAGCCGAGGCCCCTGGTATCCTCCCAAGGAGCAGCCTGGGAAACTGTGTGTCCCTAGCCTGTGCCCCTACCCTCCGTGAGCCTGAAACCCACGCTGGTGGATCCGATGCCAGGGGGTTCCCAAACGTGGCTGCATCTCAATGAAATCACACTTCTGGGTCTCACCCCAGACCTAGTGAAGCCTCTGTGGGTGGGCCCAGGACTTTGCATGTTTAATGTGGTCCCCAGGTCAGTCCCAATACCGGCAATCCCACGATGGGCGTGTGACACCAGAGTCAGACATTGGAGGCAGAGGTGTGGTTACTGTAAGGTCCCGGTCACCACAGGAACGAGAACTCAGAGCTAGCATGGCCCTTGGTATGCAGAGGCTGGGGATGGTGTGAGGTACATGAGAGGTCAGAGATGAGAAGGAGACAGCAGAATGAGAGAGAGGACAGGCAATATTCAGGCAGGGAAGAGGGCCCGTGAGAGCAGTAAGCCCGGGTGAGAAGACAACATTCAGGTGTCAACAGGTACGCCTCCCCAGAGTCTGAGAAGACGACACAGAAGGCTCCTGGGGCCCGGGTCCAGTTGTGCCTGCTGCCTCCAGGCTTTGCCTAGACACTATCCCCCAACTATCCCCAGTTCCCTAGACAATCATATGGAGGAAGGGGGACCCTCTGGTGCAGGTGACCTAGCCCTGTCCCTGACCAGAGTCACCAGGCCGGTTTCCTGGCCTGGCCTGAGGGGTGCTCCGCCCCTTGGCTGACCTGGCATGATCTGATGGACACCTCTGTTGGTGGCAGGTCCACGGGGCCAGGGCCAGGCTGCATGCCACACTGTGGACTGGGCCTCTCTTAAGGAAAGCGAGGCCCAAGGAGTGGGAAAGAGGGGAAGTAAAGTAACACCTACCTGAGCTGCTAGCACTCTCAGAAGCACTCCTGGACATCTTAGGCTGGCCGTGTTTGCCGCTGGCCCGCCCAGGCCCCGGTGGTGGGGGGCCCGAGGGAGCAGGGGCACCGTCTCCCCTGATGGTGGTGAGGTCCTGCATGCTGAAGCTCCGCAGTCTCTCTGATAAGGCACCCTGTCCCTGGATACAACACAGGAAGGGCACACGTCAGAGGTCCTGCTCCACAGGTCAGACTCGACAAAGGCCAAGAGGGAGCTCTGATGGTCAGCAAGGCGGAAATCAAGACCTGGATCAACTCTGAGGCGCAGGTGCCCAGACACAGCTGCTGGAAACAGAGAGGGTCAAATCCCGGAATTTTCCAGGGCCTCCTCTGGGGCTCAGCAATTGCTCCTTTGGCTCCAGGCTCCCTCCCTACCCTCAGACACTCCCACGATGATACTGATACGATGATGATCCTGATCAGGAGCCTCAGACAGACCCAGGGCCAAGCGCGTGACTACTGCCTGCAGCTCCTACTCCCTCCAGGCCACCTGCTGCTTCTCTTGCTTTGCATAAATAAAAATCCACATGTATCTACGTTTTTCTCAGTACATGAGAATCTGGTCAGGCAATCAAAACCTAATATTCAATGTGCTTAGTTCTTACTATTTTCAAAGGACACAAAATACAGACAATATTTTTCTAAATGTTTGACAACAGAAATTTCTTTTATTTGTATAGCATATCACTGTCCGCAAGGCACATTTACTTCTGCTGGTGCATTTCAGCCTCATAAAATACCCAAAAGGTAATGAATCAGGAAGGAAAAAAATGATTTAAAAAACCCCTGCTGACTGTAACCATTTCATGTTCTGAGGGAGACAGAGAATTAGTCTCGGAGGGGAATTGTTCTTTTGTTTAGAAAGCAAGATCAATGCATTTTACTTAGGAAAGAGCAGCTCCTCACTGTCTGGATGAGAGAATGTGTCAGAGTGAAAATGATCACAGTGAAGGGATGGTGGCATTGCTTTAAGTGTGCCTCAGGGGCTGCAGAGAGAGGCTACAGAAACCTGAGAGTGGGAGGAGTCTGGGGAAATTTGGAGCAAGAAGTGACAGGCAAGTAACTACCAGGCAAATGAATGAACTCAGACATCTTCAGAAAGAAGAAAGCCTGGAGGGTAGGCAGGCTTCCCTCGGGTGCATGGCACGACAGTGGCATGGGAGAGGTATTCTATGCCACTTGGATAATGAAGGAAAGAGTGCTCCCAGAGATCCGGGGGACTTGGGGACAATACTGCACAACAGACATAACAGAACCAACAAATCAGCACAAAATCAATTCAAGCTGCTGACAAGAGGGCTGTTGGTAGGAATGATGAAAAAAGCAAGGGCCAAAACAGTTGAGTAAGAGGTTTTCAGGGGTGAGAGAAGGGTTTGGAAGATTTTTTCATTTTACTTAATATAAAAAATAATGAAAATGAACCAACAAAGCATAGCAATTCGCTGAAGTGAAAGATCCAGATGGGATCAGGGAGCAAACGCAAAATGAGTTCATTAAAGGGGAGAGGGAAACAAAAGGGGCTTGCACGCAGGTTTAAAAGAAATGCCAGAAGAGACCAGGCCTGATGGCTCATGCCTGTAATCCCAGTACTTTGGGAGGCTGAGGCAGGAGGATTGCTTGAGTCCAGGAGTTCGAGACCAGCCTGGGCAACGTAGTGAGACCATGTATCTACAAAAAATTTAAAAAACTAGCTGGGCATGGTGGTATATGTCTATAGTTCCAGCTACTCGGGACACTGAGGTGGGAGGACTGCCTGAGCCCAAGAGGTAGAGCCTACAGTGAGCCGGGATCATACCACTGCACTCTAGTCTGGGCAACAGAGTGAGGCCCTGTCTCAAAAAAATAAAAAGAAAGAAAGAAGTGTCAGACTAAAACCAAGATGCACTAAAATACGAACCAGATCTGTTCCCAACCTACCAAAGATATAAAAACCATGTCGCCAGGAAACCAACAACAATAGCACAAAGAAAACTATTTAAATAATCAAATAAATACAATTAGAATTGTAAATCCAGGCCAAGAAGTATTTGGAGGCTATTACATGAAAAAAGACAGACATCACCCTGGTTGCCTCAGACACTGCTCTAGAGTGATGGTGGGCAAGGGTCCAAGGCCTCACGTCCTTGGCAGGAACAGCTGGGTGGTCTTTGCCAACATAGGCTGGACCAGCCAGACACCCATTATATAACCCCTTCAAATATAACAGCCAATGATCCATGATTATTTTACTCAGAAACATTCTAGGCGGCATCTAGAATTTAGAAGAAATTTGATGACTAAGGAACCAAGCTTGACTCTGAAATGAGTGAGAAAATATTCTGCCAATTATAAGTCAGTAACTCAGGTTAGTGTTCAAGCCAACTATTCACTGACTCACTCATTCATCCTCTCATTTCTTCATTTACTTCACTTGTTCAACAATTACCAAGAACTTTCTATGGGCAAGAACATGGTGCTAGGTGTTAACATGAAACACCAAAAGTACAGTTTGATTTCTGAGAAAGTGTAAAATGACAAATATACAGATACAACACAGAAGTGCCCTAACAGAAGCTACAGAAAGTGAAGATTGAGAACAGTAGTTCCTGAGTCAGGCCTGGATTCAAATTCCAGCCCTATCATTCAACAGCTGAGTGATCTTAACCTCTCACCACCTCAAGACCTTCATTTGCGGAAGAGCATCCAAATGGCCAGCTGCTGGTGTGGATTCAATGAGATTACATCCTTAAGATACCCATCACATAGCCCATTGCATATTTAGTCTTCAATAATGTCAACTATGATGATAATGATGTTGATGCTGCAGCTACTGCCTAAGACACAAAGGTTGCTATTGAAAGTTAGTGAAAGCTGCCTAAGACACAAAGGTTGCTATTGAAAGCTAGTGAAAGCTGCCTAAGACACAAAGGTTGCTATTGAAAGCAGAGGTGGAAAAGGTCACTTCCTGAGCTTCATTTATTTGGGACCCCAAGCCCAAATAAACGGCCAGGGACGAATTCCCTCAATAGTTTGCCAGTTCTCGCTCATTGTCGCTCGGCAACGTATGTGAGAGAAAGCAACAGCAGGCATCGTACACCTTCATTTTAGCAAAGTGCTCCATTCCACTCCCAGAAGCCAGCCAGTCTAGCTCCAATATCACACTGGCAGTGGCAGAGGTTAGGAAAGAGAGGGAGATAATAATAGCTCAGTATCAACCCAGGCCTGTGTCAGAGGAAATTATAGTGGCATAGATACAAGACTCTTGAAAACAAATTAGTCCTTGCCCATCAAAACACTCTGAGATGGTTAAAATCAATATGACTGACCGGGTGCAGTGGCTCACGTCTGTAATCCCAGCACTTTGGGAGGCCAAGGTGGATGGATCACTTTAGGTCAGGAGTTTAAGACCAGCCTGACCAACATGGTGAAACCCTGTCTCTATTAAAAATACAAAATTAGCCAGGTGTGGTGGTGCACGCCTGTAATCCCAGCTACTCGGGAGGCTGAGGCAGGAGAATCTCTTGAACCCGGGAGGCGGAGTTCGCAGTGAGCCAAGATCGCGCCATTGCACTCCAGCCTGGGCAACAAGAGCAAAATCTTCATGTCAAAAAAAAAAAAAAAAAAAAAAAAATCAATATGCCTCCCTCATTTGTCAACCTTTCAGCCCTTCTCAGTCTCTACACAAAATCTCATTCCTATTCACTTTCCACAAACCCCATTCCATACTGTCAGTTCAGCTGTGCTCTGTAGAATCTTTGTTATTCTAAACCATTGTCTTCTGGGAAGAACCACAAGTTGTTCATTGGTATTCTACAAAATTGGGTTCCCTACTTTGGGGAAATAAATTTGGATTCTCTAAATTTGGAAAGCGTTAATACCATATTCCACATAATTCCATGAGCCACATTATCATACTAAAAGCTCTGAGAAGGCCCATCTGGTGGCGCATGCCTGCAGTCCCAGCACTTTGGAGGATAAGGCGGGAGAATCGCTGGAGCCCAGGAGTTCAAGACCAGCCTGGGCAACATAGGTAGACTCCGTCGCTATTTTTAAAATTTAAAAAGACATCACTAAGTCACCAGAATAATAATGATAGCACCCACCTACTCCTAGACTTCTTGAAAATGATTTTTATCAATTTCAAGACATATTTTTTGTCTCTGAAATTGGGGTCGATCTTACAATTGCTGCTGCCCTGACATCACTGTCAATGCCTACACATAGATATACTTGGTTGTTATTCTCCCTGGCATAACTGGACAACTGAAGCCCCTGAGTGTTTAACAAACCATTTAAGAACTGCTTGAGAAAGGAATATGAATCTCAGTTGTCTAACACATATCTCACTGACACTTTCTGGTATGATCAAGAAAGTGGCAGCATCAAAACTGGCATGAATGACAATCCCAGAAACAAAAGTTCGACATCACCCAACACACTGGAAGGAACAGAGAATGATATGGCATGGTCATAAGTGGATACTGACACACTGAGTTGAAAAGTGATTCAGGAGACTCCGAAAGTGAAAAAGTGAGGTTAGAGAGATCTTAACCACTTATCGTGCTAATGTGTTCCTTTTTCTTTCTTTCTTTCTTTCTTTTTTTTTTTAAGATGGAGTTTCGCTCTTGTCAGCCAGGCTGGAGTGCAATGGCAGCATTTTGGCTCACTGCAACCTCTGCCTCCCAGGTTCAAACGATTCTCCTGTCTCAGCCTCCCGAGTAGCTGGGATTACAGGCACCCACCACCATGCCCAGCTAATTTTTGTAATTTTAGTAGAGATGGGGTTTCACCATGTTGGCCAGGCTGGTCTCGAACTCCTGACCTCAGGTGATCCACTCACCTCAGCCTCCCAAAGTGCTGGGATTACAGGCATGAGCCACCATGCCCAGCTGTGTTCCTTTTAGTGTATTTATAAAAGTGACAAAAAAAGATGTCTAAAAGTCTTTTTAATAAGATGAAATAAACATTCTGGCTGGGCACAGTGGCTCATGCCTGTAATCGCAGCACTTTGGAAGGCTGAGGCGAGTGGATCACCTGAGGTCGGGAGTTTGAGACCAACCTGACCAACACGGAGAAACTCCATCTCTACTAAAAATACAAAATTAGCCAGGCATGGTGGTGCATGCCTGTAATCCCAGCTACTCGGGAGGCTGAGGCAGGAGAATCGCTTGAACCCGGGAAGCGGAGGTTGTGGTGAGCCAAGATCATGCCATTGCACTCCAGCCTGGGCAACAAGAGCAAAACTCCATCTCAAAGATAGTAATAATAAAAAATAAATAAACAAATAAACATTCTAAGTGAAAAAACATTGTGTCCTAATTTAATTGGCAATATTCTCTTTCTTAGTGGAACATAAGATAATGATGTGTCTCAGAAACCACAGCATTTTAGATTCAATGAAACACGACTGCACTTCTCAGAGCAGCTTTCTCTACTCATCCCAGTTCCCTATAATATGCTGTCACTGCAGCTTTTGAGCTGTACTTCTCTCTTGTATGCCACACAATGATATTTAAGTATTGCTGTTGTCTGTTTTATTCACTATTGCAGCCTTGGCACCTGCCACTCCACTTGATACACATTAGGGGTTAAGGAGTTGCATGAATGAACGTATGATCATTTATGGAGCTGCCTACCGCCTGGGTGAAGCGTGACAGTGGAAGATCCCCACCTCAGCCTGATGCGTCAGCCAGGGTCCCAGACCTGAAAGAGCCTCCTGCTGAACAAGCCTTGAGATGTGTCTGTGAGGAGTGTATAAGAAGTGTCAGAGGGCTGTGGGTGCACAGGGCAGAGGGCACACATCGGAGAAGCAAGGCGTACCAGAGGAGACTGCACTTGAACTTGGGTGGGTGGAGGACTTGGGTAGGTGAAGATGGAGACCAGGTAGAAAAAGAAGGAGTATGTGTTAGTATTTATCACCACTGACAGTGGCCACTTCAATCCACCCCCAAGTGAGGTCTTTGCAGTTTTGTGTGCTAAGGAGATGGGGGTCCACTTATACCTTGTTCATGGCCAGGGATGTTTCCGAGTAGCGGAAATGCCTGCAGAAAGACTACGTGGTTTCTTTGTAAACAGCCATGCCAGTGGAAGGCAGGGGTAAGAGTAAGACTTACTCTTCACTGGACACTCTCTTTTGTCCTTTTAGAATTCTGCACCAAGAACATGCATTACCTTTAAAAAATCAGTACAATTTAATTTTCAGTAACACCCACAGCACTCACTCAAGGTCACCCTGAGGACCTCATTTTGTGAATATACAGTGTGCACGATGCAGGCCAATGTCATCTAGACCAAAAAAAAAAAAAAAAAAAAAAAAAAAAAGACATAGGAGTAATGAAAACAGCAATAACAGCAATACAGAACTAAGAAGGAGTTTACGGTATCTCCAGAAACTGAATGAGTTTTGAGCCCTTAATGAGGTCCTCTTTTCCAGAGGTACACACCAAGTCACAAGGGAAGGCTCCAGCAAAGCACAAAGTTTAGCCCATCTCACTTGACGCAATATCTAATGCCTGCTACTGAGGACAACAATAAAGACAAAGGGTTTTAGTGAGTCAGGAAATTGATAACAAAGCCACCAGCACAACCGCATTTCCCACTGGTAATTCAGAAGGAGTTAGTACTTCCTTCCAAACCCCATGGGGTGCCCGCCTCACTGATGGAGTGAGCCTCCACAGCCATACATGCACCACATCCAAGCCAAGCAGGCTCCCAATGACATGCTGCATGAGGACCAGGCCCTTGTTTGTGACATGAAACGGGATTAACAAACCAAACAGAGAAGGATAACTTCTATTGCAATAGCATCCATCATCAAATTCAATCCATTCTCCAGGCATTAAACAAAGAAAAAAAAAACCCAAGTAAGTTAATCACATGTTAGATGCTACCAAATTCACACCATAAGAGTCTCTGGAAAGACGATGAAGCGGGGCCCAGCTCCGTGTGCCCCACATGGATTAACACACACGCACACGCAGGTGCTGAGGCAGCGGGGACACCTGCCTCTGATCCAGACCACGTGCTGGTGAGCAGAGCCGGCGGCCTGGCCTCGCTGCCCGACTGGATCAGTTTGGAGTTAGTCACACCTCTCAACAGGGTTACCTGCCCTTCTCTCAGGTCCAAAGAGAAGATAAAATGAAAGAGTCGAGCCACCTGATAAAGGGGAAAAGGAGAAAAAAGCCATGGGCACCAAGGCAACAAAACGGAGTTGAAGGGAGCCATGTCCTCACCTCTTTCCTCCCCTCACTCCCTCGCTCGCTCACCCGTTTATTCACTCACTCGCAACAGACGCTACTGGAGTGTTCACAAAGCTCTGTGTGAAGCACTGCAGAGGAACAAAGATAAGGATGGTACGGTCCCTGCTCCCATGGAGCTCACAGTCTAGCTGGGGCATCAAGACACAAAAGTGTATACAAGGGCACAAGTGACAAAGATGACCAAACGTGGAAGAGTCCAGGGCAGGGACAGCACCTTCACCGTGGCTGAGCATGCGCAGAGGCCTCATCCTGTCATACAAGGGGTGAAACCCGAGAGAGGAGTGAGGTGAGGGCTGCATCCTCTGAAGCAGGTGGGGGAAGGTGCGTGCTGGCGGGGAAGTGCTTTGGGCCAGGGCGTGAGAGTGGATGAAAACCCAAGGTACATCTAGGAAACGGTGGGTGAATTCACCGGGGAAGAAGAGGTTTTGGTGCTAGTGAGTAAAAGGAGACCAGCCTGGGAGAACTGGGCTTCAGCTGCCTACACTTGGTTTTTGACAATAAACTGAGCACTCCACTGAAGGTTTCTGAGAGGTGAGCAGCGTGAAGGAGGCAGGATGTTAGAATGATGAGAACATCCTAGATATGCCATGTGGCACACACCAAGAACTTGCCCCCAGTACCTGTTCTCCCCTTTTCTCTCACTTTGCAGCAGGCACGTGGTTGTCTGGAATACAGACTGTATTTTCTAGTCTCCTCTCTGGGAAGTGCCCTTAAGGAGAGATAGCATGCAAGAACAAGCATTAAATGGTGAAGGAGGTGGGCTTGGTGCTTCTGGTTCGGAGCAGGCTGGATGGGAGGTGAGGAGCAGGAGCCCGGGAGGTGAGACAGGCCTGTGCTGACCAATGACTGTGCTCCGGTGAGTCAGGTCTCTATAGCCAGACCAAGCCCGGCCATCTGAGCCAGGCCCTTGCCCGGTGATGGGGAGTCAGGGCCACGAGGAGAGACCCTCTACACACAGCTGCTGCCCCTGGCCTTGCCCGTGGAAGTCTCAGCTGGAAGCTTTGCTTCGTCCATGCTTCCTCCTTCAGAGGCAAAGGCCCTGCTGGAAAGGGATAATGAGAAGGGAGGAAGGACTAAGCGTGGGAAGGGGGAACCCACAGGACAAATCTGCCCAGCTGCCGGTGCAAAGTGAGCTCTAATTATACTGGTGTGCAAACATGCCCATGCTATGGCACGTGATCGAACTTTACAGAAACTGTGACTTATGGTGACACGTATTTGTGATCCTCATTCTTTCAGCCTGCATTAAGTGTTCCCCAGCCTTGCCGCAAGGCCAACAGAGAGCTGATCAATCATCAGAAGAGCAGTACCTGGGGTGTGAGAGACTCTAAAATCCTCAGTGAGGGACAATCACCTCTCAGGTACTCAGCCACCAGGACCTGGTAGTGTAATCCAAGCACAAAATGGCCAGGAAGTGTCAGTTTAGGGTGTGTGTGTTGGGGTGGGGGGTGCTTGGAGTGATGCAAGGGCACTGGAGGAACTAGAGACCCTGGTGCTGATCACGGCTCAACAACAAACAGCTGCATGGCCTTGGGCAAGTCACTCAACCTCCTACTTGGTTTCCTCCCTGAAGTGAGTGTTCCAGCTGCTCCAGCAGCCCACATTTGACCTTCCTCCTCTCTTGGCGGGTGACAGGTGCTCATGTGTCATAAGCTGCCCCTCAGGGGCCCACACACCTCAGGGTGGAAGAGGAGGAAGAAGCACCCCTATGAAAAGTCAGGCCCATAACAGTGGGGAACCCTGAGTTCAGGGGAGTGTGACTTGCGCAGGAAGACAGAGCACATGCGAGGTGGACCAGGATAAGGCAGGAAAGTCATCCTCCTGTGCAGAAGAGCCTGCCTTGTAAATAACGTCCCAACGCCAGGGCCCGACGTCTTTTTTTTATTCTGTTCAACAGTGAAGAAAGAGAAGATCATAATCAGCCTGAGATCAAATTGAGCAAATAACATATGAGCTCATATGACATATGAGCAAATAACAGGCAACCTTTATTAAACATTTATTATGAGCTCTGCATCCTGTGAAGTCTTTACACTGCCTCATAACTCCTGTGGCAGGTACTATGATCATCCCTGTTTGCAGGTGAAGAAGCGAGGTTCACAGAGGTGCAGCAATAAGTAGGGAGCTGAGACTTTTAAACCTGGCCTGCTTATCTCCAAAGCCCAACTTTGGATATCATCAATGCTAAGTACTGCTCTGTTGGTCATGGCAGCTAAAAATATGTACAACAGTCTTTCATTCCTTTAACATTTAACGAGCACCTATGGAGATGCAGGTAAGACACAAATATAAATGACGACAGTGGTGCAGAGGACCCAGGAGTGAGAGGCCAGTTCTACCTGGGATCAGAGGAGGCTTCATGGAGGACATGGCATTAACCTGGAAGGGTGGGGAGGATTTCAAAGAGGTAGAAACAGAGGCAGATGAAGCACCAACATGAGCAGAAGCAAGAAAGAGAAAATTCTGGAAGTAGCACTCAGAGTTGCTATTTCCAGAACAGTACAGAAGGCAGTGCTGTGAATGCAGTATCACAAGAGCCAGAGAAGTAAGGAGAGACAAGACTGGAAGGCTAGGATCAGGGTCAGACTGCGCAGGCCTTAAACAGTAGGGAGAGGAGCAGTCGACCATTTGGGTAGCTACTGCAACAGTCCAAGCTAGAAGGAAGGGTGTGGAGGAAGGCCCAAAAGCAGAGAAGGGATGTCCAATGGTTAGGACTTGAAGAGTAAGTGGGGGGAAGGTGGGGCAACAGAGATTTGGAGCTTGGGTGCCTGACAGGATGGTGATTTCATTATCATCAGAATGGTGGGACATGTGGAAGGGCAGATTTGGAGTTACAGAACTGTCGACTAAAGTACGAAAGAAACAAGGGAGATGTTCAGCAGAGAACCAGGAACACTTGGATTGAGCCCTGGGCAGAGAAGCCCATCTGGGAACCAGGTGCATCAGGTGACAGTTGAAGGAGAGGGACAGGATGAGATGGTGCTGGGAGAGAGAGGAGAGAAAGGTGGGGCCCAGAGAAATTCATCTAACACTGAGGAGTGAAGAAAGGAGGGAGGAGGCAAACACGAGAGGGGAATCAGAGAGAAGAACGAGGAAGTGCCACGTCACCACAGCCAAGAGACAGCCCTTCCTGCTCACGCATGATCCTCAGTTTCCTCAGACCTCTAGGTTCCACCGGGCCCTGTGAGGTCAGGCAGGCAGGCTTCCCTCTTTCCTCTTGGACCCTTGAGGCATCAGGCTGCACAGTCTCCACAGGTAGCCACAAAACAGAGCAGGTAAGTAATGTCGGACCACCAACTCCATGTGAATTCCTGGCCCTTCCTCCTCAGCTGAGTGTGATGTGGGTGTTTCATTCATTTGAATCTACTTCACTATTCATGGAGCAGTGTGAGGTGAGGTAACATTCCAGGTAGAAACACTAGGAGAACAGGAATCCAGCACACTGATAAAAAGTCTTGCTTGGTTCTGCTTTGACACTTTTTGAAAGTGAAACTTGGGTATGAGTTGACTAATATTTGGGAGACTGGATGGGTAGGGAATACTTCCAAACTTTTTCAGCAGTTTGTCCGTAACAGTTTAGATAATCTTGGTGTTTAAAAATGGTTGCCGTGGTGAATTCTAAATATTAATTTCATGTCACATAGTACTTGGCTAAAAAATGAAGAAAGAAGGCTAACTTGATGTGAGCTAGCACAGTGGCCAGGAAATGCTTCTCTGAGGGATGAAGAGACAAACACGGGCTTTCTGGAATCCTTACCCTCTTTGATTCAACATATGGTAGAGACTAAAGCCAGAGAGGTGAAACATATGGATCTGGGTAGGGGACAGCAGTCATCTCTTCTCCGTCCTTGGAAATATCTCCTAAGTATGAGCTGAGACAGGGAAGTTTTATAAAAAGAAAATCAATGCCTGCCCTCTGACTAATTGTAGACAGGTAATTTTTTTGCTAGAAAGCAAACAAAGGCAAGGCAATTGACTCCAGTCAGGTGAGAAACCCCAAATCACTGGGCTTATGAACTTCCTCAAATGAGCTTTTGATTCCAAAAATAAAGTTGCATGGCGATTTAAAGGCAGTATTTTATTCAAGCTAGACATTTAGATACAGCACTGATGGATAAAAGATAAGGATATGTGGGAGAGGGTTTTTTTTTTTTTTCTTTTCTATTGTGCTGAACTGTTTTGTGGAGCTTCTTTTTCTTTTTAAGGAAAAAGTGAGTGGGAATTTTCTTTTTTTAAGTGGAAAAACAAAGTAATTTAACTCTCAGTGGATTGTTCCTGGCTGTTCAGATGCTAAGGGCTATAACCAAGGCTTGGCTATCCCCTGTTGGCCGCTGACTATAATTGCGGGCCAAGTGCCTGAGTTTTAGAGGGCAAGTCAGGAAAGCAGAGGTCATGGTGTGAAAGCAGGGCCAGACCAGTGAAGAGGAAGAAGAAATAAGAGCTACAGCATGGGTGCTGCTATAGGCTGTTTCCAGTTCTCTATTTTCCTGGTGAACCTTATATACAGAGGCCTCAAGGAGCTGAGTAGGTAAGGAGGGGTGGGTGTCCTGTTGAAGCCAGAGCAACTATGGGCAAAGGAGTGAAAAAGAGGCAAAGGAGAACCCTGGAGGGTTAACAGAGGGCTTGGGGCAGTGCTGTCCAAAATAACTTTCTTCAATGATGGAAATGTGCTATCAGTCATACTGGCAAATGAGGACTTGAAATGGGGCTAGTACGGCCAGGTACGGTGGCTCATGCCTGTTATCCCAGCACTTTGGGAGGCTGAGGCTGACAGATCACCTGAGGTCAGGGGCTCAAGACAAGCCTGGCCAACATGGAGAAACCCCGTCTCTACTAAAAAATACAAAAATTAGCCAGGCATGGGGGCAGGCACCTGTAATCCCAGCCACTCTGGAGGCTGAGGCAGGGAGAACTGCTTGAACCTGGGAGGCAGAGGGTGCAGTGAGCTGAGATCATGCCATTCCACTCCAGCCTGGGCAACAGAGTGAGACGCCGTCTCAAAAAAAACAAAAACAAAAACAAAAACAAAAAAAAACGGGGGGGGGGGCTAGTACGACTGAGGAATTCAATTTTAGGTATACTGTTGGGAAAAGGGCTTGTGGGGTGCCTGTATAAACTGGCCATAAAAATATGGGACAATAAGTTGTGGAAAGCCACAAGAGGCCTCTGAGGAGGAAAGCCTCCTAATTGCCATCATGTTCCCATGCTCAGAGCGAGACCTGCTCTCTTATCTGTAAACACTGTGTTCAAGGAAAAAGACACTCCTTTGAAACACTGGAATGTGGACAGATGTGCAGACTCCTAGTTAAGCCCGCTCCCACTAGCTACCCTCTGATAAGTTAAAGATATGCTGTTTGAGCACAAAGGAGATTCATTTAAACCGCTATTGCTATAGATTATGCCTATGATGTACTGTCTCCTTTTCACTGTTTCGCCCTGAATATCTGCTTCTTAGATCTAAGTGATTGTACTCAATAGTGTGGAGATCAGAACTCTGGGCCTTTTGCAGCCTCCATTTTGCAACTGGCCCCCTGGCTCCCACCTTTATGAACTCTTAACCTGTCTCTTCTCATTCCTTTGTCGCCACCAGACTTCAGGTACCCTACGGGTGGTGTTGAGGTTGGTCCCCAACATATACTCAATGTTTTTTTTTTTTAGACAGAGTCTGACTCTGTTGCCCAGGCTGGAGTGCGGTGGCGCGATCTCGGCTCACTGCAAGCTCCGCCTCCCTGGTTCACGCCATTCTCCGGCCTCAGCCTCCTGAGTAGCTGGGACTACAGGTGCCCGCCACCATGCCCCGCTAATTTTTTGTATTTTTAGTAGAGACGGGGTTTCACCATGTTAGCCAGGATGGTCTCGATCTCCTGAACTCGTGATCCACCTGCTTTGGCCTCCCAAAGTGCTGGGATTACAGGCATGAGCCATCGTGCCCAGCCGCTATACTCAATTTAATTAATTTAAATTTAAACAGCTACATGTGGCAAGCGGCTCCCATATTAGACAGGGCAGGTTTGGAGGAATCAAAAAGGTACATACTTCAAATCAATCAACAAGGTTTAATGAATAGCTATGAGTGCAAAGCACTAAACAACAAAGCATTGTTCGGTTTTTGTTTATTTTCTAAGCAAGAAGCGAAGGAAAAGAAGCCAGAGCCCCTCATCTCAAGAAGCTTACAATACCAGATTTGGGGATGGTGGAGGATGGAACCGTATACACACAAACACAACTCTGAAAACAAACTGCAAGAGAAGAATCCCTAATTTGCAGAATGCGGTTTTACTTAGAGCAGCTTTCTTCAATAGGTGGACTATAGTAATAGTATTGGTACTACTGGAAATGTTCTGGAGACGAGATTTCCAGGGGGAACTAAAACATTATTTTTCGAGTTACAAGACAAGCAAAAAACTAATGTTGTTTTACCATGTCTGAGAATTCAGCAGGCAGAAAAAACCTAGTATGTGGTTCAAACTGCAAGGGAAGTAAGGTAGCCTGGAGACCTCATGGTTTTAAAACTTTTGTTCAGTGGTTCGTCTCACTATGGTTTCTTTTTCTTTTACTTTACTTTTTTTTTTTTTTTTTTTTTTTTGAGACAGAGTTTCACTCTTGTTGCCCAGACTGGAATGCAGAGGCGTGATCTTGGCTCACCACAACCTCTGCCTCCTGGGTTCAAGCGATTCTCCTGCTTCAGCCTCCCGAGTAGCTGGGATTACAGGTGCCCGCCACCATGCCCGGCTAATTTTGTATTTTTAGTAGAGATGGGGTTTCATCATGTTGCCCAGGCTAGTCTTGAACTCCTGGCTTCAAGTAATCTGCCTGCCTTGACCTCTCAAAGTGCTGGGATTATAGGAATGAGCCACTGTGCCTGGCCAGGACTTCTATTTATATAATAATGTGGTTTACAAATTTTTTTCACACTTCATGGTGATACAAAAAACACTCCTGCAAACATTAATTTTTTATTAGAGAAAGGACACAGGGCTCAACATTATTTTTGAAAGGATTAACTAAAAGTGTAGTCAAAAGATTTTTCATTCTTCAGTTTAAGCTCCATAGTTTACTCCTAGGAAGTCACTGAAGTATGGAAAAAAGAAGACGGAAGGAGGAATTACTCTTTCATCCCATCATTCTATCCCAGCCTCCATTTAATCTGTCAGAACTAATCTGTTTCCTAGCCTGTAATTCCAGCCCAGTGTGCGGAGTCTCTTCCAGGAATGATCCTAAGGAAGGGTCTTCTCAACATGCAACACTCTCTCTTGCATCCCTTTCACCAAATGCAGTAGATACTGAGAGTGAGAACTGATGTGTAAGTTGAGGGTGTTTCATGGGAGGAGCAGACAGACAGGTCCAAGAAATTTTAAATGAAGCCAGGAGTCACCTGATCATAAATCCTGGTTTCCTTGGGACAGGTCTAGTTTATTTATTTATTTATTTATTTAATTTTATGTATGTATTTATTGAGATAAGGTCTTGCTCTGTCACCTAGGCTAGAGTGCAGTGGCATGATCATGGCTCACTACAGTCTCTACCTCCTGGGCTCAAGCAATGATCCTCCTGCCTCTGCCTCCTAGGTAGCTGGGACTATAGGCATATGCCACCATGCCTGGCTAATTTTTAATTTTTTGTAGAGACAGGGTCTCACTATGTTACCCAGGCTGGTTTCTAACTCCTGAGCTCAAGCAGTCCTCCCACCTCGGCCTCCCAAAGTGCTGGGATTACAGGTGTGAGCCACCACGTCTGGCCAAACAGGCCTAGTTTAGACCTGTTGCTTCAGAGTAATTATTATAAGCATCCTTTACATTCTCAGATGTGTCCTGGTGTGAACAATATATAGTCACCCCAGCCATGGGTGACTTTGCAGGGTGTCTTTTTTTCAGGCAGTTGCTCTAATTATTCCCCTTGGGCAATCAACAAGGTTGATAAGGGCTCAGCCAGGTGCAAGGCACTGTGTTAGGCTCTTGGGAGCACTACCAAAGAGGTGGGATACCTGTAATTCCAGCATTTTGGGAGGCCAAGGCGGGTGGGTAACCTGAGGTCAGGAGTTTGAGACTAGCCTGGCCAACGTGGTGAAACCCAGTTTCTACTAAAAATGCAAAAATTAGACAGGCATGGTGGCAGTTGCCTGTAATCCTAGCTACTTGGGAGGCTGAGGCAGGGAGAATTGCTTGAACCCGGGAGGCGGAGGTTGCAGTGAGTTGAGATTGCACCACTGCACTCCAGCCTAGGTGACAGAGTGAGACTACATCTCAAAAAAAGAAAAAAACAAAAAGTGGGAGAATTTGTAGTCCCATCATAGTATTTCTCAATTGGCAGTAAGTTTTGGAGAAATAAACACCAGCCTCCCCTCACCCCCGCCCCCGCCAGTTCCCACACACGCCACTGCTTTCCTCAAGGTTAAGGCTTCTAAGGAGATGAATCTGCATTCCAGGAATGTTACAGAAGTTAACTGCTTTAACCCTAATCACCTGTGCACCCTACGATTCTGCATGGGGCCTCAGGCAGTGACTTGTACAGAGCTGGTTGTTTAAAAATCATCTGGGAAACTTGTTAAAAATAGAGATTCATGGGCCCACTGCCTGAGATTCTGATTCAGCACATCTGAGAATCTATTTAAAAAAAAACAAAAAGCAAAGCTCTCCAGGTGGCTTGGGCATGCAAGCCAGATTTGGACCCACTGGTGAGTCATCATCCTTTGGCTAAGGCCTGAAGTGATCCACTGTTGCTATGGAAACCACTGATGTACACCTCAGCTAGATTGGATTTTTGGATTTTACTTCTTCTTTTATTTTTTTTTTAAGTACACATCTGGTTCAAAAATAGAAGGCATTATTTTTAGAAGAGAATATGTGTTTTCTCTCTCCAGATATTTATATTTAGAGAGAAAAAGCAAAGCCCCACAAGGCAGAAAATTTTCTCATCTGAAACCAAATTCAACAGAAAGCAGATGTCCCTCACTACATTAGTCCAGCTGGAAAGAACTAATGAGCAGTTATTTCCTGAGGCAACTTTCAGACTGTCTGGCACTTCTTTTAGGTTTTAGCTGCTATAAGGTGCCTGGCTGGAGAAGACTTGGGCTTACGGGCTTCCCGGGTGGTCAGGGGACAGGCAGTGACTGGCCAGGATGACAGGAAGACTCCGGAGGCTCCATCTTGAGGCAGACCCAGAAAAGGATGGCCTGCGGAAGTTATTGTCAGAATGAAATCTACACATACGCAGCTGTGCCGCCAGGTGACCCACACTGAACCACCATGACAGATATAGCACGTTCATACTCCATGAACGAACGGAGGAAAGAGCAGCAGCAGCCTATTTTCCTTAGGCCTCAGAGGCAGAACAGATGGGGTGGAGAGAGGCTGAGACAGGGTTTCTGTAGCTTTATGTTGCCAGGTGGGCCTGATGAATTCAGAATTTAGCAATTCTGAGTTCTCTTTTGTTTCAACTTAAAGATTAAAGCATAAAATGGTTGCATCTCAAATAGAAGGTTCTTGGAATTTATTGTTGTTCATAAATCCTGATTGATCTTGGGAAATCAAAGCAGAATTTCCCTTCCAAAAATACTCATTGGGATCCCTCATTTTGCCAGCAGCTATTATAGTAAAGGGGGCAGGGACCCCTGGACCCCCTAGACCCCCAACCCCGAGATCTGCCATATGGAGTGGCGGGATGCCTTGCTTACAATTCTGTTATAGATGGAGCTGGTCTTGTCTGAAAGGGGAGTCATTCATTTTTGGTTCCTCTTCCCTCTTGCCCAGGCTTTGTCTGCAGAATTCCTTGGCTTTCTGAAAGGTACTTTTCAAGCAACCACCCAGCCAGTGTGCTGAGTCTCTTCCAGAAATGATCCTAATGTGCTTCTCTTTGGTTCAGGGCAAGGAAAACCCAGCTCAGTCTTTTGAAACTGGCTCTCAGCACCCTCCATCCTGCCATCTGCACAAAGCTCATAAAGCACCAAGATCTGTACTAATCATCTTCTTGCAAACCTTTTACAGCCCCTTCGCCTCCTTTCCCAAAACCCTCACATCACCACAAGGGACTAACTTCCTTATGCTAATACAACTCACCTCCCAACCACTGTGTCTTTCCAAACATCAGCATAACTGCCTTGCCTCCACCACCAGCTGAATGTAGGTCCCTACTAAACATATGGTTTTTGGGGAAGGGCTTGTCACTGGGGAACACTAGGATGATCTGCTGATTTCACACGAGGGGAAATATCTGACCAATTTAACTCTTAGGGTCTACGTAAATAATGAGAAATTGACGACAACAACAGGAGGGTGATGTGAGAAGATACTAGCAAGAAACACAGTTTTGAAAAGGGCTGGAGAGAACAGAGGAAGAAGTAATGCTCACACCGCAACATCCCACAGACTGGTGTTTATTTTAAACCTCCTCTGCCTCAGTTGTTATGGCTTGGAACGTTACTGACCTCCATGTCTGGACCACTCAACTTATTCTGGGACCTGGGTTCCTTCCCCTGGATCTGCTGGGCCACATGAGTGTGAGTGAGTCCACCCACTTGTTCAGGTAGTCTCTCCACCTGTCCACTGCATTGAGGAGACTCTCCCAGTGCACCCTAGGAAACTGCAGAGGAGCACTCTCTCCCTCTCTCCCCTGCCCTCTTCTGTTTCTCCCAGGCCTAAGTGCCAAGTAAGTTAGAAATTCTATTATTTTATTGTTTCCAGTGGGGTTGGATAAGTTAGAAATTCTTAACCTGGGACCCACAGATGAGCTTCAGGGGCTCTGGGAACCTCTTGATATTGCAAGTGTGTGGGCATGTGTGTGGGGAGGGGGGTGAGAATTTTCTGGGGCAAGATTCAGCATTTTTTTTCCATCAGATTTTCAAAAGGACCCCCAAAAGATGAAAACCACTGATTGGTCCTTAGCCCTATTCTGTGTGGTTGCACAGGTGATGAGCAGGGCAAACTAGAGGGACTGAGACTCGTGTAGTTGTGGTACTTCCAGCACAGTACCTTGGAAGCAGCCATCACAGCCGCTGTGGCGGCCACGTTCAAGCCCCGCTTCCCGAAGTGCACGAGGGCATCGTAACTTCGGTCTTTTGCTTGGACCAGACAATCATCGATTTCCTGTCAAAGGAAAAACAGAGGCACACTGAGTTGGAAGGTTCAAATACCTCTCTGTTCTCTTTCCTTTCCTCTGAGCATTGGGCTTGGCAGCTTGCCCAATCCTTGTTCTTGCTGGGCCTGAAAAGCTGTAGGCACTTTGAGGGTGTGCGCGCAGAAGGGAGAGCAGAGATACAGGAGAGTAGAAAAGGGAACTCTGAAAACACTGCAACTTATGGATCCAGCAATGCCCTGAGATTGTTTCTAAGGCCCTCTAACCTTCCAGGGGGCTCTAGGAAGTTCTGGATGTGGACAGCCCTGCCTGCCATTCTACACACAGCCACTCACCAGACACTGAAATCACCCAGGGTGGAGAGAATGCCCAGAACTGAGCTTGTAGCCTCAGACCTGCCGCCAACTGACTGTCAGACCTTGGCAAGCACTTAGCCTCTCTCCACACAGTTTTAGTCTTCTGAAAAACAAGGAAAATGATAATACCCAATTCGCGGAGCATGGTGAGGATTAAATGAGGTAATTCCAGTAAAACATCTAACACAGTGGTTGGTTTCCATAAATGATAACCAAGTCATCCTCCTTGTCTTGACAGGGTTGAGCCCGTGCAGTTCTAGAATTCTGTTATTCTACAGTTATTTAATTCTACAATCAAATATCACCCCATTTGTATATCGATGGGAGGGATTACAAAGCTGCAATAAATGAGTATTACTGGATAAGGGAGATAGTTTTTACCGATATTCAAATAAAATCAGAAATTAGAAGTCATCCAGTGTCATGCAACAAGGTAAAGGTGAGATGGAAAACAGGATTGAGGTCTTCTTCAGGGACCAAAGCCAAGTACAATATTGGTTTAGTTCAAGTTTGTATTAACTTTGGTTTATTCTTTTTGTTTGTTTGGGGGTGTTTTGTTGTTGTCACTGTTTTAAGAAAATGGCTGTTTGTTGGCCGGGCGTGGTGGCTCACACCTGTAACCCCAGCAGTTTGGGAGGCCAAGGTGGGCATATCACCTGAGGTCAGGAGTTTGAGACCAGCCTGGCCAACACGGTGAAACCCCATCTCTACTAAAAATACAAAATGAGCTGGGCATGGTGGTGGGCGCCTATAGTCCCAGCTACCCGGGAGGCTTAGGCAGAAGAATTGCTGGAACCCAGGAGGCGGAGGTTGCAGTGGGCCAAGATTATGCCACTGCACTCCAGCCTGGGCAACAGAGCGAGACTCTGTCTCAAAAAAAAAAAAAAAATTCAGAGTTCAGTAAGACAATGACATTTGGCCTCAGTCAGGTTCTGCGCATTAGTGTATTTCCATTGCTTTGAGGTGTACAAGTAGGTCAGCAACCTCCTGCTGGATTCCCTGTGGAAGGCTTCCCCAGGAAGTCACAGAAGCAGGCCCTCTAACTGTGACCCCCCTGGCCCCCACCACCACCCCTTTGGAAGTGATTCTTGGCAACTCTTAAGAGTCAGTCACCTTCACTTGAATGCAAGTTACACTGGCAGCTTCAGGGGAAGCCCAGCATTTGGGGAAAGGGAAGTAGGACGAGTAGACATTTGATAACCAGGTCAAGACAGGGATCCATTCCTCAAAATCCACCCTTCTGAGACAGGAAGTGCTGCTGTCCTAGTTCTTAAAAAGATTTTCAGAAACTTCTACAGTAGCCTGCTCATCCAACTGACATGTTTCCCAAAGCCTTCTGCTTTCTAGTCCAAAGAATTCAACTTTCAGAAACAACAGACATTAATCTAATCAAGCCACCTATGATGCTCCTATTTTAAGAAGCCTCACTACACAATCAGTTTAGTAAGTAATATAGTTAACCAATGATACAATGTTGGAATCGTTTGACTCAATCATCCTGCTCTTGGGAATTAATTCTAAGACAATCAAAGGAACCAACTAAACACCAGGAATAGTAGTGCTCACTGCAGAACTATCTATATCAGGAAAAAGTAGAGACAATCTAAATATCTAGCAGTAAGGGAACATCACCATGGGTATTATGAAGACCAAGTAGAAATGGATTTGTGTGCAAACACATTTAAGATCTCAGGATACAGGCCGGGCGCGGTGGCTCAAGCCTGTAATCCCAGCACTTTGGGAGGCCGAGACGGGCGGATCACGAGGTCAGAAGATCGAGACCATCCTGGCTAACACGGTGAAACCCTGTCTCTACTAAAAAATACAAAAAACTAGCCGGGCGAGGTGGCGGGCGCCTGTAGTCCCAGCTACTCGGGAGGCTGAGGCAGGAGAATGGCATAAACCCAGGAGGCGGAGCTTGCAGTGAGCTGAGATTGCGCCACTGCACTCCAGCCTGGGCAACAGAGCGAGACTCCATCTCAAAAAAAAAAAAAAAAGATCTCAGGATACAAATATTTTATGTATTTTAAGTTTTAAAACTCATTTAAAAAATTCTACATAAAATTTTAATCTTTCTTTCTTTTTTTTTTTTAGAGATGAGGACTCTCTAGGTTGCCCAGGCTGGCTTTGAACTTCTGGGATCAAGTGATTCTCCCACTTTATACCCCTGAGTAGCTGGGATTACAGACATGCACCACTGCACCTGGCTTCCAGGTAAGATTCAAAATAGACTATGTAAAAATCATATCTATAAAAGGTCAGGGGCTAAGCATGACAAAAGGAAGGAAATTCAGTTTGCATGGTTAAATTGTGAGTGAATTTTTTTCTTTCTTTTGTTTCAATTTATGGAAATGTTTTCCAGTAAATAGTGACAAATAACATCTTTTAGAGAACTTCACCACTATTTCTAAACACATCCCAGAAATACACTTAAAAAAAACAAGATTAGGAGGAATGACTTCCTGGAGGCAAATGAGAGCCAAATGAGAAGTCTCCTGCAATAAGATCATCCCTGTTTATTTATCACTTATTTTCTCGCTTGCTAGAAAGAATGAAAGGCATGGCAGCACATATTACCTTTTCTTTTGAAGATAGAGTGGGATGTACAAACTTCCTGTAAAGGAGGCTGGAGCCTTTTGTGTAGGGAGACAGCAGCCAGGCTACAAATGCTATTTTTAGTTCATAATAGAATGGAAACCTGGAGAGACAGAGGAAAACACAAGTTATGTTAGGTTCTCAGCAACACTGCCCTTTTGAAGGAGACTTGGTGGGCGGCAAGGACGCCTCTCCTGCTTACATACCGCTGCAAGTTTCCCAGATTCCTGTCCTCCACCCATGACGGCAAGGGTACACACTTGCACACACACACAGTACAACCCCAACGCCTCTCTTTGAAAACCAGTTCGTGTTTTCTTTTGTTACCAAAGCAAACCAGGAACACAGGTTCTCTCCAGCAATCACCCCCATGACCCTGCCTGGCACAGGCTGGAGCTTCCTGCTCGGCTGTGCTCATTTAGATTGGAGCTGGGGCTCCGGCCACAGCCTACAGGCTCAGGGGATCTCTTCCGTGCTGTACACCCAGTCACTCACTCTTCACTCACATGCAAGAAGGCAAAAACACCAGAAGGAATTACAGCAGGGAAGAGCTGACAAAAAAATCTCTAGACTGAGAATGAATTCTTGGCCCAAATAGAGGCAGGGACAAGAGCCTAGCTCTTGATAGGAAGGAGAATGCTACTCACCCTACTCAAGTCAATGGCAGGCAAACAGATTTTGATCTTCTCAGTGTCATGAAATAGAAGAGTCCACAGTGCACATAACACATAATTTTGGAGTTTGCAGTCCTGCATACCCTCAAGCTTGTTCATTGATTTGTCCCCCCACAGGCACCCAGGCCCTGTACGTGCAAGCTTGTACTGAGCACCAGGTACAAGGAGGTACAGAGAGGCAACTGTGAGCAAAGACCTGATTCCTGCCCTCTTGGATCTTCCGGTCCAGTGGGAAACACAGACAAGATTCTGGCATCCTTGGAACTAAGGGTCCAGTCAGGGAAACATGCCCAGACTGTATTATTTTATAATTAAAAAAAAAAAAACCTAAATGAAATGATTTATAAAATAATCACAAATAATATAGAACAGAAACCTGAGACAAGTGCCATAGTGCTAGCCCACATGGTGCCTTTGAATGTATTAGAAGAAAACTGGCCTCTTCGACTGGAAGTAGTTCTGTGGCCACATGAACCACAGAGCTTGGTCTGGATTTCAGCCCCGTTCACCTGCTTGGTCAGATATCGTGCGCTGTGAACAACCTGAGCAACCATATTTGGCAGTCCAGAGGTGTAGTAACCATGTGTTTATGGTTTATTTTTTATTTTCTGAATCCTGATGTACTTTGGGGCCTTGCTGACTCTGGAGGAACCGCCCCTCCCAAGGTGAGCCAATTGCTAGAGATAGTAAAGAACTCACCTGCAACATACCTTTCATATGCAAACCAACCAATCCATGGGCCCAGGCTCCAGCCACGGCCTCTAATGGACTCTCACATTCCAGGTCACCATCCACCTGCCCCAATCACCCCAGGGCCAGGGCTAGACAACCAGAGACAGCCCATATACCCTAGAGCCCACTGAGATTATTCAAACCAGCCAAGCCCAAGCCTGCCCACCCTGCTTTGCCCTTTTCTTCCTTCAGCATGGAACTGATAAAGGCCCTCACCCCGGTTCCTTCCTCTTCTCCTGACGGACCCTGAGTGGCCCCCAATGTGGCTCTGCATGGTGTGCTGTGTCTCCTGTTTCTAGCAATCTGTGAGTAAAGAAACTTCTCCCTTCGCGATAATTATTTCCATGTCTGTGTCTTACCTACACTTGCTTAAAACAAATCCCAGGTATCCTTAAAACCTGATGCTATGAGATGAGACAGTCACCTGTCCTAGTCTTAAAGATCAGAAAGTCATTTCCAGGCATCCTCCCCAGATAAGCGATCAGAAAATCAAAAAGAGCAAGTAATTCGAGGACCCTTAACTCTCACACAGACACCCCATCCCCCAGTTAGCAGCCCCACCCACGCCTCCTTTCTTCACCAAGGTCTCCTGGCCCCCTGCCTTCTGCCTCTGGTGGGTGCTTCCTGAATATTCCCTCAGCAATTAGTGGGCACTTTCGTGGCAAGATTGTTTAATGTTTCACAGCCAGAAAAGAGAGAGACTGAAGAACAGAGGTGTGATTCTCCCACATTTGAACACTCTGGTGATTAATAATGGAGGAACTTTTGTTTTGAAAACAAGTATTCACCAGCACCAAAGGGAAAGGAAATGAATCCAACAAGCTCAGACACCAACACAAGACACACACATAATCTGTCGCACTGCAGCTCTTTTATTTATTACATATAATATGTCTTTTTAAAAAATAGGTCATGCATGCATATAGTTTAAAAAAAATTCTAAAAGTCCAAAAGCATATACAACAAAGAGTCTCCTTCCCCTACCTGACCCCTAGTCCCTTTTCTAAAAGCAAAAACATTATCAGTTACTTGCATATCCTTCCAGAGATAGACTAGGGCCAGGCATACATCATGCAGGTATATATGACTCCCTGAGTTGCCCTCAACAGACAGAAGCATTCTATACACCCATTACTACATCTTGCTTCTTCCAGCACATACACATAATCAACAGTATGCCTTGGGGACTATTTCATACCCATACAGGGAGAACTACCTCACTCATCTTTTTTTTTTTTTTTTTTTGAGACAGAGTTTCACTCTGATGCCTAGTTCAAGTGCAACGGCACGGTCTCAGCTCACTGCAACCTCCACCTTCTGGGTTCAACCAGTTCTCCTGTCTTGGCCTCCCAAGTAGCTGGGATTACAAGTGTGCATCACAATGCCCAGCTAATTTTTGTATTTTTAGTAGAGACGGGCTTTCACCATGTTGGTCAGGCTGATCTTGAACTCCTGACCTCAGGTGATCCGCCCGCCTGGGATTACAAGCATGAGCCACTGTGCCCGGCCTATCTCACTCATCTTAATGGCTGTATATGAGTGTATGAGCACTGGCTCAGGCCCCCATGAATGGATATTTACTATGGTTATGATCTTTAGCTACTACAGCCGAGCTACAAGGGAACCTCTTTGTGAACAGTGCTGAGGGGAGTAACTGGCAGCGCTTCAGTGCTAGGGTTCCTGAGGCTCTCTGGCTCCTCCCTTTCCAGAGTCTTAGTTTTTCAGCTTTTCCTTTTATTCTGTGAGTTACTTCAGCATCTACCAACAGTGTCATTGTTTTATTTTCTTTTCCTTGAGTTTGTCAGAGGGGTCTCTGTTGCTTGCTAGAATGGATCCAGGGGTCCCAATAACCCATGGCCCATGGGCCAAATCCAGCCTGCCATCTGTTTTTATAAATAAAGTTTTATTGGAACACTGTTATGCACAATGATTTATTAATTGTCTATGGTTCATTTCATGCTCATAGCAGAGTTGAGCAGTTGCAATAAAGATCATATGGCCTGAAAGCTCAAAACATTTACTATCCGGCCCTTTACAAAAAAAAGTATGCTGACTCCGGATTTAAAGCCAGGCCCTCCCCACATAAAGCCTGAAAATCTCTGTCACTGAAGTGTGGGGGCATGGGTTGGAGGGCAAGAGTCCTGCTGCCTCTGGAATCACCACATACAAAACCAGGTCCTTGACAGGCATCACAAGATAATCTAGGCTGATCCACTCAGACCTTGTGCTTCCTAGAGGCCTTGGGGTCCCTTGGCTCTATCAACACAATCACCACCAAGTCTTCTTCCAGCCTACCTTGAGAGGCAGACAAAGGCCCTACTCATTTTGTAATGAGAACTCCTTGAAGAACCCTGACCTCTGGGATGTATTTGAAAAGGCCAGATGCACCCACCACATTTCCTCCATCTTTTCCAAGGCATATACATAGCACTGGGGAGCACAGGGCAGCTGTCATCTCCCGACTCTCCCCATATAACACCCAGACACTCTAGAGGGGCAGATGTATTCTAAGAGGGTTAGACATGGGATGAAACTGTCCAAAACACATGCAATAAATGTGTAGAGAGCATTTCTGGAAGAAAAGAAAACACAAGTAACTTTTAACGGTGTTACTGGCCAGGCATGGTGGCTCACGCCTATAATCCCAGCACTTTGGGAGGCTGAGGTGGGCAGATTACGAGGTCAGGAGATAGAGACCATCCTGGCTAACATGGTGAAAATACAAAAAATTAGCGAGGCATGGTGGCACATGCCTGTAGTCCCAGCTACTCGGGAGGCTGAGGCAGGAGAATCGCTTGAACCTGGGAGGCAGAGGTTGCAGTGAGCCAAGATTGCGCCACTGCACTCCGTCTCCAACAACAACAACAACAAAAACAAAAAACAAACAAACCAATGGTACTTCTAGGGAGGGAGACTGTGGGTCTGGGGGAGGAGAGGGGGAGGAGAGACACTTACTCTTCAGTGTGTTGTTTCTATTTCATTTTTCCTTATGTATGTATTATTTTATTTTATTTTTATTTTTTTGAGATAGAGTTTCGGTCTGTCGCCAGGCTGGAGTGCAGTAGTGCAATCTTGGCTCACTGCAACCTCTGCCTCCCGGGTTCAAGCGATTCTCCTGCCTTAGCCTCCTGAATAGCTGGGACAACAGGTGCTGAACCACCACGCCTGGCTAATTTTTGTATTTTTTAGTAGAAACGGGGTTTCACCATGTTTGCCAGGCTGGTCTCGAACTTCTGGCCTCAAGTGATTTACTTGCCTTGGCCTCCCAAAGTGCTGAGATTACAGGTGTGAGCCACCATGCCCAGACTGTATTATTTTATAATAAAAAAAAAAAAACTAAATGAAATCACCTCTACAACCTGTGAAACAAACCACCATCTTATCTATTCTGGGACCATAAATAATTGCTGTTTTCATCAAGATGGAAAGTTTTACAAAGTTAACCATGAAAAGGGACCTGCGCTAGGGGAGAAGTGGGAAGAAGGGAATGGGGGTGAGTGAAGAGTGAGGAAGAGAGGGTCCATACAAGGGGCTCCAATTCTGGAAAAGAACAGAAGTTAAAGGTGCTTCTAGGAAGACAGAAGACATATTTTAGGACAGAAGCTCTCCCCTTAACCTTTTTTAATAGTAAAGAATGCTCAGAGCTGCGGAGATGGTGCCTATGTCCTTGGAAGTGAAGCAAAATTCCTACATTCCCTGGTGGGCCCATCCTGTGCCTGTTCTCAGCGTGAGAGGAAGGAAGGAGACAGAGGACCCTCCCAGAAGAAGACTAGGATCTATGATACCTGGAGGTTGGGAGAAAAAGAGAAAGCAGGGTGAGGGCATGATCAGGCTGTGGGATAAAGCAGGCAGAAAAGTTCCCAAGGAGCCTCTTTCCTGCAGAAGCAGAGCTCAGGCCACCAGGAGAAGAGCAAAGGACCCTCACTTCTTCCCACCCACAAACTGCCTGGACACCCCCAGCTAAGAGACCAAATGAGGGAACAGAAGAGGCCTCCACATGGGTCAGGAAGAGAGGGGGATGCTACCCATACCTGCTCCAAATATACCAGGTATCAAACGTCCTCCTATGGTCGGCAGAATTTTGGCCAAGTTCTTCTTCCTTGGTGTAACTCCCATGAATACGTTACTTTACATGGCAAATGGGACTTTGCAGATGTAATGAAGGTTACTGATCAGATGACTTTAAAATAGGGAGATTGTATGGGACTATTGGGGTAGGTCTAATCTAATCATACAAGCCCTTAAAACAAAAGCAAAGATCCTCCCTAACTGGTGGCACAAGCAGACAGAGATTCAAAGCATGGGCAGGACTCAACATGCCATCACTGGCTTGAAGATGAAGGTGGTGGCATGTGTCAAGAAAACGGGGACCTCAGTCCTACAATCATAAGGAACTGAATTCTGCCAACAATCTGAATGGGCCTGGAAGGGGAATCTTCTCCAGAGACTTCAGATAAGAGACCAGGCTGGCCCACACCTTGATTCTGGTCTTGTGAGATTATAAGCAGAGGATGATTCCACCTGTACTTCTGAGTTATAGAAGTTGTGGAATCAAACATTTGTACTGTTTTAAGCTGTTAAATTTGTGGTAATTTGTTAAGGCAGCAATAGAAAACTAATATGACTCCCAAAATCAAAATGAAATCAATTCCAGAAATAGTTTTTGAGCACTTACTAGATACGAAACTCTGAAATTCCAGGGCCACAGGTAAGGGCATATTCCAGCTATCCAGGAGGAACACAGCCATCATCAGATAGGATTTCCACCCAGCAAAAAGCAGTGAGGCTGAAATGCTGATATCCCCAGGAATGAGCTTGTGAGACTAACATGGGAGGACAGAAGAGGACCCTAGCACCAGACAGAGACCTTGTTAAGGAGGAAAGGCTGGATGGCAGAACCTGCTATTTAATTGACTACACAGTCTTGACTGGGCTGGCCTCTACTCTCATCTTTGTGAATCAGACAGAAGTCTTCCTGATGTAGCTCTGTACAAAATGGCCTGACTTCCAGTGCCAACCTTAAGGCCTCAGGGAGACAAGGGATGGCTCAGCAGAGAGCTGTGTCTCCACTTAAGGAGACTCAGCTCCATCCAGAGTCTGCTGCATTATCTGTGTGTGGTGCAGGGCATGAAGGCACAAGCATATTGAATTAGGAAATCCAGACTCCTTCACTACAGTTTGAGGCCACAATGGCTGGGACATCTATTTCTCTCAGTGGAGGTGAAAGCTATGTTATGGGGAAAAGTACATACTAAGATAATTAAGGCCATTGACTCAAAACAGGATTCAGAGAGTGCTATTCAGGTCTGTTCCTTGGCCTAGGACATCCCAGAGGATAATTTCATACTGATCCTTTTTGGGTAAGAACCTGTTTTCTCCAAAGTGGAAATATCTTTATTACTTTCTCTGAGGACACTTGACCACGGTTAAAACATTCGTACAACACAGCAAATGCAAACCCAACCCCACGATCCCAAGTCGTAGAAATAACCCTCGTTAACTATATTTTCCACACTACTTTTAATACACATTCACATTCACATGTATACACACACAACTCTTTAAATACAAACAGAAATCGATATATTATTTACAGCTTCTTTTGCCTAAGAAGGCACAATACAGCAATACAAAGATCTAGCTTGTTTTTAATTGCTTCATTGCTGGAAATAGCTGCATTAATTATAAGAGAAAAAAATGGGTATCAACTTAAATGCCCATCAAAAGAGGATGACTTAAATAAATTATGCTCCATCTATGCCATGAAATATTATGTGGCCATTAAAATAACAGGTAGATGTATTTATGCTCATATAAAAGTATTTCCAAAATAAATTTAATAAGCAAAGTGAGAACTCTTACGTATACTATAATATTGCTTTTTTAAAAAAAGAAGTGTGTGTCAAATGTGTGTATATACACACACACACACACATATTAGTTTTTTTTTTTTTTTTTCTGAGACAGAGTCTTGCTTTGTCACCCAGGCTGGAGTGCAATGATGTAATCCTGGCTCACTGCAACCTCTACCTTCTGGGTTCAAGTGATTCCCCCACCTCAGCCTCCCAAGTAGCTGAGACTACAGGCATGCGCCACCACGCCTGGCTAATTATTTTTTTGTATTTTTTTTTAGTAGAGATGGGGTTTCACCATGTTAGCCCGGCTGGTCTCAAAATCCTGACCTCAGGTGATCCACCTGCCTTGGCCTCCCAAAGTGCTGGGATTACAGGCATGAGCCACAATGCCCAGGCCATATATTAGTTTTTTAAGAGGATGCACAACTGTGAGTAGTGATTACGTTGACAATGAATTGAGTGAGAAGGAAACTCAGTTTTTCCTGTACATTTTTGTGTATTGTTTCTTTCGCTCCTTTTCTTTTTTAACATACGAATGCATCTTTACCAACTCCATTAATTGAGGACGTGTATCTGTCCTGTCCATGACTATATTCCCAGGGCTTAGAACAATAACTGCTCTTTATAAGGTCATTCAATAAATATTTACTTGAAGAACAACTTTGTAGACTAATCTATTGAAAATGCTCCAGTTAACATCCCTGCACTTGTGTCTCTGGCCTGAGGTGAGGTTTGAGGCTGGGTTCAGCCCTTTCCCACTTCCCCCTGACTGACACTAAGCAAAATCGTCCTTAGAAACGTCCCAACTCCTGGAGTACTTACCAACAAAGGAAGATGTCTGTGAATGTCTCTGCTGTGGTGAAAAGTGCAAATATAATCCAGTACATCATCCATTTGACCTGTTGAAACAGAAAACAACACAGCTGGTAGAAAAGGTCTAGGAAAAACGCTGCCCAATACCAGGAAGAACAGGCCCTGGTGGCAGATACGGAGGCACATCCAGGTGACGCAGCCTGCATTTGTAGCCTTCTCCTTATCCTTCCTCAGCTTATGTCCAGTTCTGCTCCAGATCTTGAAACTGGAAGCAAATGGGCTGTTCCACAGCTGACTCAGGCTGAAGGTCAAATGGCCCACAAGTGAGCCAGGGAGACCTGCAGACCAAGAGTGACCCAGGATTCGGTCAGGTCATTTTTCAGAACTAACATCAGGGGAGAAAATGCTCTAGGCCTCCACACAAACACACCCTGGAATGAAGTGTAACTGGGCCAGACTCTCTGGGATGGTGTAGTAGTAATCTAAGAATCCCGATCTTCCTTTTTATCTCTCCCATGTGACCATCCTTTTTAATTTCTACTGCCTTTCTCCCCTAACTAAGGCCTCTTCCCCCTCTCTCTTAAACTACTCCTACTTCCCTTGTTTCATGACTTCCCCTCAGCAACCCATTCTAATACCAGGCCACCCCTGTACTATTCTCCCGAAAGTATAAACTCATCAGACTATCACCCCATTTAAAATATCCCAGCCTGCAGAATCAAGTCCAGATTCCTTAGTCTACTCCTCCTGGCTTCTGGCAAAAGTAGGGTAGCTTATATTGAACTAAGGCTCCTACTAATAATGATAATAAACACCAAACAAAGTATTTCAAAACAACTGTTTGAAGGCACTGGAGAGCAATATAAAAAGCAGACAGAGATTGCAAGGGATTCAAGCTTTGGAGTACGGGAAGCACACTGGGTTAGTACAGGTCAGTGTGGCTGAGGACACTGCACATCATGGGGCAGACAGAACTTGAGCACAAATCCACAGTCTTATTTGTCCAAAGAAATGGAGAGTGGAGTTTGAGACTGCCAGAGATACTGGAATTGGACAGAGAAAAATCTCAGAAATAGGGAAGCCATAAAGGGGCAGCCCCAAAAATCTACATATAAATTCCCTTCAAAAACCTGGCAGGTCCCTGAAATGCACAGAAGCAGGTAAGACTCCAAACAAAGAAGTCTGTATAATAATATAGATATAAATACATATAGATATAAATGTAGATATAAACAGCTGGAAAGTTGAAAAGCTCAGAGTTGAGCAGAGATTCAGCTTCTGACCACTGTTGGGGAAACAAAGTTTGGAATTCAAGTCATGCAAAGTTAGAGGGGTTTGGTAAGCATTAGGAATTTCCAGTGAAACACCTGGAGGACCACATCTTAGCAGTAAAAATTACAGTTAAAAAAAAAAAATGACTAAGAGCAAAATTGAAATACACCTGTCCAAACAAAACTTATCTAGCTGCCACAGGGTCAAGGTGATCTGCCTGAATTTAACTGCCTGCTAGAACAACACTCAACATTCTTCACAAGAAGGCAAAAATAAATCTACAACTCAAGTGTCTATCAATGGATGACTGAATAAAGAAATTGGGGTATATATATATATGCACAATGGAATACTACTCAACCATTAAAAAAAATCGTGTCTTTTGCAGCAATATCGATGGAACTGGAGTCCATTATCATAAGTAGAATAACTCAGAAACAGAAAGTCAAATACTGCATGTTCTCACTTATAAATAGGAGCTAAATAATGTGTACACATGGACATAGAGAGTGGCTTAATAGACTTTGGAGACTTGAAAAGGTGGGTAAGTAGGAGGGGATGAGGGATGAGAAACTACCTAATGGGTACAATTTATGCTACTTGGGCGATGGTTACACTAAAAGCCCAGACTTCATCACTATGCAATATATCCACGTAACAAACCTGCACTTGTACCCCCTAAAGCTATAAACATAAAAAAATAAGAAAAATGTATAAAATATCTGGGGTTTCCATAATGAATCACACACAAGTTTCTGTATACAATAAAATACTATATATGTGAGGGAATAGGAAAATATAATCCATGGTTAGGAGAAAAAATGGTCAATAGAAACAGATCCACAGATGACTTCAATATTAAAATTAGCAGACGAGGGCTTTAAAAGGTATCAATATGTTTTGAGATAACTAGATATCCACATGTAAAAGAATAAAGTTGAACAACTTCACACCATATACAAAAATTAACTTCAAATGGATCAGAGACCTAAATGTAAGAGTTAAAATTACAAAACATTTACAAGAAAACATATAATTAAATTTTTCTGACCTTGGATCAGGCAATGCTTTCTTAGATATACCACCAAAAGCACACACACACACAAAAACAAACTAAAAGACCAGGCACAGTGGCTCACACCTGTAATCCCAGCACTTTGGGAGGCTGAGGCAGGTGAATCACAAGGTCAGGAGATCAAGACCATCCTGGCTAACACTGTGAAAACCCGTCTCCACTAAAAATACAAAAAATTAGCCGGGCATGGTGGCGGGTGCCTGTAGTCCCAGTTACTTGGGAGGCTGAGGCAGGAGAATGGCATGAACCCGGCGGGAGGAGGTTGCAGTGAGCTGAGATTGGGCCACTGCACTCCAGCCTGGGTGACAGAGTAAGACTCTGTCTCGGGAAAACAAAACAAAACAAAACAAAACAAAACAATCTATTGGGAGGCCAAGGTGAGAGAATTGCTTGAGGCCAGGAATTTGAGATCAGCCAGGGCAACATAGTGAGACCCCATGATATGGTTTGGCTGTGTGGCTGTGTCCCCACTTAAATCTCATCTCAAATTGTAATCCAATTTTAATCCCCACATGTCAGAGGACGGACCTGGTGGGAGGTAATTGGATCATGGGGGCGGTTTCCCCCATGTGGTTCTCATGATGGTGAGTGAGTTCTCACAAGATCTAATTGTTTTAAAAGATGTAGTTTCCTCTGCTCTCTCTCTCTGTCCTGCCACCTTGTGAAGAATATGCCTGCCTCCCCTTCACCTTCCACCATGATTGTAAGTTCCCTGAGGCCTCCCTCTCCATGCAGAACTGTGAGTCAATTAAATCTCATTTCTAAATTACCTAGTCTCAGAGAAGTTCTTTATAGCAGTGTGAAAACAGACTAATACACACTGTCTCCACTAAAAAACTCAAAAAGTAGCCAGGCATGGTGTCACACACCTCTAGTCCTAGCTAGCTATTTGGGAGGCTGAGGCAGGAGGATGGCTTGAGCCCAGGAGTTCAAGGCTGCAGTAAGCTATGATCATGTCACTGCCCTTCAGCCAGGGCAACAGAGCAAGATCCAACCTCAAAAAGAAGACAAATTAGACTTCTTCAAAATTAAAAACTTTTTTGCTTCAAAGGGCACCATCAAGAAAGTAAAAAGACAGTCCATAAAATGGTAGAAAATATTTGCACATCATTCATCTGATAAGGTACTTATATCTAAATACATAAAAAAAACTCTTACAACTCAACAATAAAAGAGTACATAACCCAGTTAAAAATGTGCAAAGGGCCCACAGTCTATTTAAGAAACTGAATCAGTAATGAAAAAAATCCAACACCCATTTGTGACTTTAAAAAACCTTAGCAAAGTAAAAATAGAAGGGACACTCCTCAACTTGATAAAGAATATATTAAAAAAAAAAACCCTACAGCTAACATTAGACTTACTGGTGAGAAAATAGATGATTTCCTCCTAAGATCAGAAAAAGGGCAAAGATACTTTCTTCTATCACTCCTATATCATAATGGAAGTGTCAGATAATGCAATAAGACAAGAAACAGAAAACATATACGGACTGGGAAGAAAGAGATAAAAGCATCTTTCCTCATAGATGGTGTAACTGTCTAAGTAGAAAATTCCAAGGAACTCACCAAAAGATCCTCCTGGAATTAATAAATGATTATAGCAAGGTTACAGGATACAAGGTGAATACATGAAAGTCCATTGCTTTCCTACATAATAACTGGAACTTGAAATTAAAACACAAATACTACTTATGTTAGTACCACCTAAAAATGAATAACTTAGAAATGTATCTAACAGGTTATATAAAAAGTCTATATAAAGAAAACTATAAAAATGATAGAAATCAAAGATCTAAATAAAGTGAGAAATATTTCATGTTCACATATAGGAGAACTCAATATTGTCAAGATGTCAGTTCTTCCCAACTTGAGCTATAGATTCAATGCAACCCCAATCACAATCCCAGCAAGTTTTTTATGGATATCAACAAATTGATTCTAAAGTTTATATGGAAAGGTAAAAGACCAGAACAACTAATGTAATACCAAAGAAGAGCAACATTGAAAGACTAAAACTAACAGACTTCAAGACCTAATGTAAAGCTAAAATAATCACGACCATGTGGAATTGGTGAAAAAATAAACAAATAGATCAGTGGAACAGAACACAGATCCCAGAAATCGACCCATACAAGTATAGTCATTTGATCCTTGACAAAGGAGCAAAAGCAATTCAGTAGAGAAAAGATGGTCTTTTTAACAAATGATGTTGGGAAAACTGGACACTCACATGCAATAACAACAATGAAAAATGGATCTAGGTACTCACCTTACATCTTTCACAAAAATTAACTCAAAATGGATCATAGGTCTAAATGTAAAACACAAGACTAAAAAACTTCTAGAAGACAACATATAAGAAAATCTAAAGACCTTGGGCTTGGCACTGAGTTTTTGGATACAACATCAATGGTATGATCTATGAAAGAAAAAAATCGTTAAGTTGGACTTCATTAAAATTAAAAACTTTTTTCTTCATCCCTTCTCTCTATAAAGCCAATCCCTTCAGTTCAGCTTATTAGAACACTTGTTCTATTTTATAGAATGAAGTGTTGCCCAATTCTAGGCTCACAATAAAGCCAACTGAGGTATTTAAACTAAATTTGTAATTTTATCTTTTGACACTGGACTCCACTGTGGAAAATATCCTACTAGTCCCCCAAATTGTCTAAGTTAAATTTGTTGTCACAGACCATTTCATCCGCAAAATTAGCTAACTCCTAGATTATAACACTTTGTGGCATTCAGTGACAAATGTCCTAAATATTTTACCTTGGTTTGACAATATTACAATTTGTCTAGTGAGGTCTGAAGTCCCTGTGAGGTGAGGAATTCTAACAAAGCCAAAGTATCAATTTTACATTGCTCTTTTGATTCTTAGGCTACCAGCAAACCACCTACATACTGGATTGTAAGCCAAAAATAAAATTTTAAGCTCCCAACTGAACGAATGGACCCTTTCTCCCAGCAAAGGACATTTAAAAATAAACCTGAAACACTAGTGCAGGACATGATGGTAATAGGTGGTCAGGAAATAAATAATAATAAAATCAAAAACTTATGCTCTGCACAGATAACATTTAGAGAACAAGGAGACTAGGAGAAAATATTTGTAAAATACATATCTGATAAAGCACTTATATTTAAAATATACAAAAAATTCTTAAAACTCAACAATAAGAAAACAACTCAATTTTCTCCCACAGATTGGGAGAAAATATTTTGCAAGATACATATCTGATTCAGGACTTGTACTCACCGTATACAAAGAACTCTTAAAACTCAACAATAAGAAAACAAACAACCCAATTAAAAAATGGGCAAAACATTTGAACAGATACTTCACAAAGAAGATAAGCAAATTTACAGCAACTTATTAACAAAGCTTTTATTATGAAAACTAACTTTTGTTTTGTCACCACATAACAAGATACTTATCCTAGGAGGAAAAGGATGTGTTCAGTATTATTTTTCTTTTGTTTCTTGTTTGTTTGTTTGTTTGTTTTTTGAGATGGATTTTCACTCTTGTTGCCCAGGCTGGAGTGCAATGGTGCAATCTCAGCTCACTGTAACCTCTGCCTCCCAGGCTCAAGTGATTCTCCTGCCTCAGCCTCCCAAGTAGCTGGGATTATAGGCATGCACCACCACGCCTGGCTAATTTTGTATTTTTAGTTGAGACAGGGTTTCTCCATGTTGGTCAGGCTGATCTCGAACTCCCGACCTCAGGTGATCTGCCCGCCTTGGCCTCCCAAAGTGCTGGGATTGCAGGTGTGACCCACCACACCTGGCCATATTTTTCTTTAAAAAGTATAACTATGTTAAATAATCTAAAAGAAAATGTGAATATAATGAGTGGAGAGATGGGGAATTTCAAGAGAAAGAAGGAAACTCTTAAAAAAGAAACAAATGATATCCTAGAATTCAAAGCACAATATCTGAAATGAAACAGTATGACAGAATTAACAGCAGATTGGATACAACAAAAGAAAAGATCTGTGTATTTGAAGACAAATCCAGACGAAAGCCACGCAGACTAAAGCCTAGATTGGAAAACAACACTGAGAGGCTCAATATCTGTTGAACTGCATCAGGCAGTCTAACATACAGGTAATAGGAATTCCAGAAGGAAAGAAACATGAGAATGGAACCAAAAAAACACTTGAAGAATACTGGCTACAAAATTCTAAAATTTGATCAAAAATAACAAACCCTGATCAGGCATGATGGGAGCACTTTGGGAGACTGAGGTAGGTGGATTGCTTGAGGCCAGGAGTTCTAGACCAGCCTAGGCAACATGGTGAAATCCTGTCTCTACTGAAAATGTAAAAATTAGCTGGGCATGGTGGTGAGTGACTGTAGTCCCAGTACTTGGGAGGCTGAGGCACAAGAATTGCTTGAACCCAGGAGGCAAAGTTTACAGTGAGCCAAGATCATGCCATTGCACTCCAGCCTGGGCAACAGAGCAAGATTCTGTCTCAAACAAACAAACAAACAAACAAACAAACCCAAAGAACCAGGAAACTCAGTGAATCCCAAGCAAGATAAATACAAAGAAAAAGAAAACCGTACCTAGGGCAGTCATAGTAAAACTGTTTTTTAAAAAAAAAAGAAAGAAAGAAAAGAAGAGAAAAAAATAATCCTAACCATGTAGAAAATCTTAAAAGCAGAGAGGATGGAAAGAAACATTACACACAGGAGAATGGAAATAAGAATTATAGCTGACTTTTCATTGGAAACAATGAATATCAGAGAAAATGGAACAACATCTTTAAAGTGCTAAAAGGAAAAAAAAATGTCACCCAAGAATTCTATACCCAGCAAAAACATCTTTCAAAAATGAAAGCTGTTCTGGTGAATCCCTGTTGTCTTTGTGACTCTAAAACATGTTTCTCAATGGATTACTTACAGATCTTCTCTATCAGAAAAACAAGGTAGGTTTAGTCCATCAAATAACTACTGTCTGAGACAGCACTGCCAAGGCTGTCTATAGCAGGACTGACTCCTTAGCAGGGGGCAAATGAGGTTTTGTCCAACTGTAAAGTCTATAGCCTGCTGGGGCTCAGGATCTGGGAATTCTCAACACCAGTATCCAGACACATTGTCAGGAGCCTCAATTCCTTCTCTATAGGCTTTTTATTTTTAGTAGTCAATTCATGCTTTGGGTCTTCAATTAGAGCAAAAAGACAATGATAACAATTTTAAAAATCCCTTTCCTTGGTCAGGCATGGTAGGTCACACCTGTAATCCTAGCACTTTGGGAGGCTGAGGTGGGCGGATCACCTGAGGTCAGGAGTTTGAGACCAGCCTGATCAACATGGTGAAACCCCATCTTTACTAAAAATACAAAAAAAAAAAAAAAAAAAAAATAGCCAGGCGTGGTGGTATGCACTTGTAATCCTAGCTACTCAGGAGGCTGAGGCAGGAGAACTGCTTGAATCTGGGAAGTAGAGGTTGCAGTGAATCAAGATGAACTCCAGCCTGGGCAACAAGAGCGAAACTCCATCTCAGAAAATTTTTTAAAAATCCCTTTCCTTGATGCAACCCTTAGCTACAAACATCTCCATTGAGTCATCTACACTTGCAGGATCTACTTTCTCATTCCTCACTTGCTCACTGCAGTGCATCCATTACATCAAAATTGTTCTCACTGGGGCCTCCACTTTGTGACATACTTCAAGGAAGGGTAAGAAACCTCTTTTCAGTTTTTACCTGGTTTGCTTGACTTTTCAACTGTTAGTGAAACAATCACATACTGAAAAGCTCTCCCAACACCACAATTGTCCTGGTTTTCCACTTGCTTTTCTTGCCACTTCTTCTCTGTCTCTTCATTTCCTCCCCAGGGCTCTGTTCTAGACATCTGCTTCTAACTCTAGACTAGACACTGTCCCTAGGGAAATTTGTACATTCCTCACCTAACACGGGTAACCAGTCCCCAAGTTTGGTCACTTCTACCCTCTTGTTTTTTTCTTGAACCTATCTTATTTTCTCCATTCCCCTCTGCCATTTCCTTACTTCAGACCACCACCACCTCCTGTTTAGAATAGAGTTACAACTTTATGCTGGCCTTTACACCTCTGTCCCCTTCACAATCCATCCTCCAAATTCCAGCCAAAATGATTTTCCTAAGGCCAGGCATGGTGGCTCTTGCCTGAACTGAGGCACTTTCAGAGGCTCAGGCAGGTGGATCACCTGAGCCCAGGAGTTTGAGACCAGCCTGGGCAACATGGTGAAACCCTGTTTCTATAAAAAAACAGAAAAATTAGCTGGGCATGGTGATACACAACTGTAGTCATAGCTACTAGGGTGGGTGAGGCAGGAGGATCACCTGAGCTTGGGCAGGTCGAGGCTGCAGTGAGCTGTGATTATATCTCTGTACTCCAACCTTGGTAACAGAGCAAGACCCTGTCTCAAAACGACAATAACAACAACAACAACAACAACAACAACAACAAAACCAAATTCTTAAGCCTAAAGTGGGTGACTCTCTTTCCTAGTTTAAAGCCTTCAATAGTTCCTTATGGTTGTTAAGATAAAGCCCAAATTCCTTACATTGGCTTATGAGGCCTAGCATAAACTGGCCCCTATTTTGTTTTGTTTTGTTTTGTTTTTTGTTTTTTGAGGGGAGACAGGGTCTCACTCTGTCATTCAGGCTGAAGTGCAGTGGTGCTAACACAGCTCACTGCAGTCTCGACCTGCTGGGCTCAAGTGATTCTCCCACCTCAGCCTCTTGAGTAGCTGGGACTATAGGTGCATGCCACCAAGGCTAGCTAGTTGTTTTGTATTTTTTGTAGAGACAGGGTCTCACCATTTTGCCCAGGCTGGTCTTGAACTCTTGAGCTCCAGCAATCCACCTGCCTCAGTCTCCCAAAGTGCTGGGATTACAGGTGTGATCCACCACACCTGCAAACTGGCCCCTAATTAGTTTCATCAAAAGCTTATCCACACCCCTACCCTCTCACATTTTCCACTCCAACCATAACGAATCTTTCAATTCTCAACAGAGCATCTTTTTATTTTGCCTCTGATTTCAGCCCTCTGATCTCAGCAAAAACATGACCTCCTCTAGGACGTACCCAAAGTTTGGGTAAGTACCCTCTCCTTGTCTTTCTCTGTAGTACCACACACATTCCCTGTCATAACATTTATCACACTGCTTTGAAAGTACCTGTTTATTCCCCTGCTTTTCCCAATACACTGTAAGCTCCCAGAGGGTGGAGACCAGTTCTTCTTATACATCATTATATCTCTAGTACCCAGAACAGTTCCTGACATATAGTAGGTACTGAATGAGTATGTTTCAAACGACCAGATTAGAATACTGGCACTGTGAATGGGACAGAAAGAATGGTTTCAAAAGGCTAAGAAGGAATATACTTTGAGAAAGACTGTCTAGATGGCTTTTTGAGAAGAAAAGACAGAATTAGACAGTTTGTGAGGCAACAGATGCTCCCTGTGAGTGCCTACTGAGTAGATTACTCCATAAACATGGGAAAAAAGGTACCTGGTGAAGTCAGGGCATCAGTGACTGATAATTATGGGGCCACTTGCACCAACAAGAAAGTAAAGAAAGAGCCAATTTAGGTAGAAGAGTTTGAACTTTATGTGGCTCAGGACAGCCAAGAAGAATGACCAACAGACTCCTAGACCAAACTCAGGAAGGAGGTTGAGGCTATGGACAGAGATGCTGCAGCCATGTCTGAGAGGGGATTTAATGCATTCTCCTGAAGAAGTTCCCATGATGCACTCCTTTGAAATACTTTCATGCAGAAAGAAGGAGCTGAGAATGATTCATTGAGGCTAACAAGGTCAAAGGAACACTGGTGACTCAGAGATGGAAACCACATCCATCTAAAATTACTAGGAAATGGTTTTCTCCATCATTCCTCATGGAAATCAAATGACAGTTATTTTCCCCAAGGTTTGAAACATAATTTTCCATGTTTGAAAGATTCTATGCAAACCTCCCTGCAAGATAGGGATGAGGAGCCTGGGTGAGCCTTCAGTCAGAATAGACAGAGGGAGCTATGGCCAATTTGAAAGGTAATATTCAGGAGTAACTCTCCTGGGCAAATGGAACATTGACAGCATGACTGGGGAGTCTCTCTAAACTGGTCAGGAACAGGATATAGGAGTGAAGAGATGGGAAAGATGCTGTGACCCTCAGCCACAGCAAGAAGCTCCAGAGCTCAGGGTAGGAAGTGGCCTGGAGGCCTCCCACGAGCCACAGCAGCTGGTTGAAATTCCGTGGTCCATTCTACCCCACTGCCAGAGCTTCTGGCAGCCTGCCAAAGGCCTCCCTATGGGCTGCAGAGGAGGAGGCTTAGCCACTTCTTTAGCCTCACCTCACCTTTGGACTCTCCTCTAACCAGGCACACTCAATTTCTCAAGCCTTTCACACCCCTCACGCATCTGGGCCCTGCACTTCAGCCTCACAGGGAATTCCCTGTGCCAAATGACAGAAAGAAAAACGTCAAGCCTGCCTTACAGATGACTCTGCACCATCTGATTGTATGAGCTCACCGTGGATGGCTATATAGTCAGGGGTGACCCTGGGGGAGTGGGGAAGTGAAATTCCCTTGTGGGCAGGAATTTGAGCAGGGCACTTAGCCTGGAGGGAAAAATGTCCTGAGTTAATGTTCATGCACTGTCACCGGGTATATGAACTTCATTTTCTTGTTTTCTGTGTTCTTGATGCTTTGGCATCTGGGGCCTCACTGATTACAGAGGGACTGCCCTTCCAGGGCTAGCCTTGCCCCAGCACACCCTTCATATGCAAACTAACCAGTCCAGAGCCTATACTCTAAATTACTTCCTTTATGGTGTTCCCACAAGTTGAGCAATATTCCCCAACCATAACCACCCCAGAGCCAGGTCCCAGACAACCAGAGGCAGCGCCACACCTTGGAGCCTGCTGAAATGATTCCACCTCGCCAATGTGAAATCTGTTTACCCTGTCTTGCCTTACCTTTCTCACAGAAACCACAACGAAGGCCACTGCCCACGTTTCCCACTCTCCATCAGCCTCCTGACTGGCCTGGTGCTTCCCCATGTGACCTTACATAGCATGTGGCCCTCCCACTTCTAGACTTCTTCCTTCATGACAGTCATTTCCACATCTTGGTGTCTTTCCATCCCTAAGTAAAACAAATCCCAGGCACATTTTCAAACACCAGCTAAGGCTCTGTCTAGAGGATGAGGTTCTTGGAAGAAGTGAGGCTGAGAGACTCCTGTTGAGGAGGTCTGGAAATGAGGTGAATGGGCCCAGAGAATAAATATATTGGTGGCCCAATGCTTATGCTCACCAATAGGTCCCATGGCAGAGGAGACTCCTAGTGACCGAGTGCATGAGATGGTCAGGTCTGTGGATGTCGGCCAGCCTCTTTCCTTAGGTTTGATAGTGCATGTTCAATGGGGTCATGTACCAAGCAGCCAAGTGGAAGTGAAAGAGGTAGCACACGGGCTCAGCAATGTGACATCCCTCTCAGCAAGGCTGACCTGGCCACAACCACTGCTCAGAGACCATGTTGCCAGCAGCAGTGATCAAGCATCTCCAGGGTGATACTATATCCCAAGGCATCAGCCAGCCTTCTGGAAGCAGGTTCACTCCACCATGTCCCTTCCCTCATGGAGTGGGCGGCATAGGGTCTTTTCTGGAATATTCATTTTTTTCCGCATGTGGACTTGCTTTTCCTACTGCTCTGCTTCCGGCAGCCACACAGCAAGCTGTGGATGCAGGGATTACCCTTTTCCTTTTGATGCATCCCACACAATACTGCTTCTCATCAAGGACCCTCCTTTATAGCAAAAGAAATAAGGCAATAGGCTGATGCTTTGGGGAGTCACTGATCTTACCATGCACCCAATGCCCTGCAGTGGCTGGCCTTATATGGTGCTACCTGGCACTGGAGGGTTCTGAAAGCAAACCAGGTGGGAGTCAGCATTTTATGAGATTGGTGTGCAGTGCTGGAGGGTGCAGTTTCTCCTCTGAACCAGTGACCAACATATGGTGGTGCTTCTTAGCCAGAATCTAAAGGTGCAGGAACCAAGGAAATGAGGGTTCCTTAATCTATGATTAAGCCTAATGCCAGCTCCTTGCAATGAAAGTGAGGTCCATGGACCAGCACTGTTGGCATCATCTGGGACCTTGTTAGAAATGAAGAATCTCAGACCCCACCCCAGACCTACTGGATATAATCTGCTTTTAAGGAGATCCCCTGTTCATTCATATGCATGTTAAAGGTTGAGAATCACTGCTCTAACCCATTCACAACATTTTTGCTTCTCATCCCCAAACCTCTGATCTCTGCTTCTTAATGATTTTAGTACTTAAGGGATAGATGCTTCCACCAGGGGATACAAAATGGTTTCAATGAAGTGGAAGCAGAGACTTGTATTGTCTCCTGGTGGCTTCACAATACTCACACCAGTAGGAAATAGATGATAAAGGGGCTTATGGGCTTTGAAGGGGTAACTGATCCTAATTATCAAGGGGAACCAGGACTGCTGCTACACAATGAGGCAGAAAGAAGAGCAGATGGAAGTCAAACAGCCTTGGGGGGCCCTCCTAGGGCTGTCTTGTTCAGGGGTAAAAGTCAATGGTTGGCTGGCGTGGTGGCTCACACCTATAATCCCAGCACTTTGGGAGGCCAAGGCAGGTGGATTGCCTGAGGTCAGGAGTTCATGACCAGCCTGGCCAACATGGTGGAACCCCCATCTCTACAAAAATGCAAAAATTAGCCAGGCATGGTGGTGCACGCCTGTAATTCCTGCTACTCGGGAGGCTGAGGCAGGAGAATCACTTGAACCCGGGAGGCAGAGGTTGCAGTGAGCCGAGATTGTTCCACTGCACTCCAGCCTGGGTGACAGGGTGAGACTCTGTATCAAAAAAAAAAAAAAAAAAAAAAAAGTCAATGGATCATTACTACAGCCCTACAGAGGAAAAACTGCCAAGACCTCAGATTCCTCAGGAATGAAGATTTGGGCCCCATTACAGGATAAGGAATCAATCCCACTAAAGCTCTAGCTTTAGGCAACGGGAGCATGAATTGGATGGTGGAAGAGGAAAGCCTCAGGAAAACCTGAGAAAGACTTCAGAATGGGTGTCCTGTGGAATGCTAGGTGTTCAGCATGTCCTTCTGAATTATCTTGATTCTGCAGGTGTCCTGCTTTTCAATGTCTTTGAGCTATTTTACAACTTGGTAAGTTAAAACTGATGGCAATGCATATGGTTTCACCCATAGAGGTGCAAATAAATTTTGTCCAGCAGAGATACAACTGATCTCCCCATCCCACCTTCCAAGCAATCAGTTTAATATTTATTAACAAATCCATTTCGACCTTTCTGATTGCCTACATATGTCTGTTATTTGGGGTTTCCTTTGAACACCTTACTGGTTGCCTCATTAGTAAGTTAAGCAAAATCTTCAACATGTGTTCATTTTATATTCATACAAGAGTCATGATTCTACCCTCTAAAAACTTTTTTTTTTAACAAAAGTCATAAATACAGCTATGAACTCATGACCAGTTGCATGAATACGGACTGTATCTTCTATCCATATTTTCCTCCTTTCTGTGTTAAGTATAGATTTTAATATTTTAAGTAATTATATTTTAATTCTTTCGCTCCCCACTAAAATAGTATGTGAGCTGCACTGGTGACAGTTCACTTAACAATTCAGTGTTTGGAATGCTGAATATTACAGTTGGGTCTTGTCAGAACCAGATGAGGAGAGGACTTTGCCCAGGGATACTGGGCCTGGAGCTGGACTCAGCAACTTACGGAATTTGGATTTGACAAGTGAGTGAGTTGTATAGAATTCTTGTTGGAAGCCTGTTTTTAAAGCCAAAATATGGGTAAAGGAATGGATGTGGATGTGGATGTAGTTTTGGGGCAGCCTAAGAGTCAGCTGTATTGGTTATTTTTTTTTTCTCCATGAGTACTCAGCATCCAAAGCCTTCTAAATTGGGAGACATCTCCCAACATGAGCATCTTTGTGGGAGGCAAGTCCTGCTATTTGGGCCCCTATCCAGGACTCTGCACTGTCAGGGGATGCTTCGAAAGTACAAGCATCCGGTGTCCAAGATGTGACTTCAGCAGAGGTTTCCTAATCAGACCCTTTCCTACAGCGTGAGCTGGGCCGTCAGCATCACCCAGCCTCCTTGGATCCTCCCCGGTTCCTGGGTATCTTTCTCTTGTTACCTAGTTAATTCTACAAATTCCCGTAATTCCCTTGTATTTAAGTTTTCATCCCAACACCTTGAATCCAGGTACAGTAAGTTTGGTTGGAAGACATAAGCAGCCATAAATGTCCTTAGCAATGTTTCTAAATTGGAGATCCTGTGGAAAATGCCCATTTTTATTTAGGAGAGCTCCCTCTGCTTCCTGACCAGCTCTGGTGGTCCCCCTGTGTGGCCCCATGTGGCATGCCATGCCTCCTACTTCTAGGGGAATGCGAGTCAAAACTTCCTTCATGATAACCATTTCTGTGCCTTCCACAGAAAGACAAACCCGAGTCTTCAATTCAAACAAGTTCCCAGGTGGTGCGGATAATGCTGGCCACTGACCACACTTTGAGTGTTGAGATTACAGCACTGAAGATGTGTAGAGAAGCGGCTGGGAAGTAGGGAGGAGCAAGATCAAGAAGGGTGTTAAATGCTGTGTAATGAAATTTGTGCTTGATCTTGCAGGTGATAAGCAGCCATTAATTGACCCGGGAGGAGTGAAATAAATAGACTTCCATTTTTAAATGGCACTGGATGTCATGTGACAACAGAGTCGGAAAGGAGGGACAGGAGGCAGGAGAACCAGTTAGGAGGTGTGATAGGCACAACAGTGGCTCCCCAAAGATGTCCATGTCCTAATTCCCATATGGCAAATGGGACTTTGTAGCATTAAGGACTTTCAGATGGCAAGAGTATCCTGGATGACCCAGGTGGCCCCATGTAATCACATGAATCCTTAAAGTGGAGAACCTTTCCCAGTGAGCCTGAGGGAGATGTGGTTATGGAAGAACAGCCAGAGAGATGCAATGTTGCTGGCTCTGAAGGAGGAGGAGGAAGGGGCACAAGCCTAACAATGCAGGAATGGCCTCTAGGAACTGGAAAAGGCAAGGACACAACCTCTCCCCTGGAGTCACCAAACGGAGCACAGTCCTGCTTGATTTTAACCTAGTGGGACTTGTTGGACTTCTGACCTTCAGAAGTATAAAATAATACACAGGTGTTTTAAGCACTAAGTTCACAGTAATTTGTAATGGTGACAATAAAAAACTAATATAGGAGGCCATTGCAACCTTCTAGGGAAAAGGGTGAGAATCTCATTTCTGAGAGTGGCAGCAGAGAAGGAAGACAGACCTGGTTTGGAAGATTACTCAGGAGATAGGGATGAAGGGACATGGTCACCAACCGCGTGGGTGTGGGTGTGTGGGTGTGGGTGTGTTAAGGAAACTCGCAGGTTTCTCTCTTGAACAAAATAGGCCCATGAGTCAAAAGGACTGCAGGAAGGAAACACAGGAGCGTGAGTGCAGAGAAAGGCAGTTCCCCCCTGATACTACCCGGCTCCTTTCTTCAGATTCCTTTTTTACCAAGAAACCTTCTAATCGTAACTCTCGCACGTTCCCTACTGGGAAAAGCGTGTGCTGAGCAGCCAACACAAATAGCTGCTCTACTCATCAATTATGGTTTTCACTCTAAATTAATGAATTGCCATTCTAGTCATAAACCAGGCTTCTGTGAGTTTAGTCAGAGCAAAACAATTTACCAGGGTTTGATCTCTCTCAGAAGAGCTGACAGAGTTGTTTTTGCCCCTGCAAAGTAAAGGATTAGACCTTATACCACAGTGATCCTGGTAAGGCCTCCTTCCCTGGCACAGTTGGCAGGCGGGAAAGGGTTGGGAGAGGGAGGGCTAGAAGAGGCTGCCTAATGCTTTGCCCTGTGCCAAGTCAATTGAATCAGGAGGTTCTGTGCTTGCAATTTAGCAGCTATTTATAGCGTGCTTTCTGAGATTCCCTCACATATACCACAGGCCCGGTCTCCAGAAGAAAAACTGCCCCCCTCTGGAACTCCCTGCTTACAAACAGCAAGGTGCAAGCCCAGGCAAGTTGTTCTGGGAAAGTGGGAGATTGCGGGGTGGGGGCTGAGTTCTGGTTGCAGTCGATCTGGAGATGGCTGGTTTCATCATAAAGACTTCTTGGGAAATCTGAGAAAGAAAATACTGACTTTCTAAGCCCACTTTGAATTGTTTCTTTACCTACGCCAAACCTGCCAAGAGACATCTGAGTAAAAGAGGCAAAGGCATGACTATTACCCACCCCATTGTTCAGATGAGGACACTTAGGCTCTCGGAAGTTTAAGCTACTTACCCAGCACTGCATCATTCAAATGTCAGAGCCAGGACTTGACCGACCTCGGTGTTCTGATGCCAAAATCCACACCTTTTGCACTTTGAGTTTGTGTCCTATATGGGGAAGGACACCCTTCCCTCACCACCCACCCAGCAGGTCTTTCTCAGTCAGCAGTGGCCTAATGGTTCTCCTGCCTGAAGGTGCCAGACACATTTAGGGGTGGTGACTAGAGCACCCAGATCATCCAACAGTAACTGATATTATCCTCTGACCAGTAAGTCCTCCCAGATCCCCTTCCTGTGTGCTCACCTTCTGCAATGTGCTACAGAAAACAGATATAGGGGCCAGGCACTGTTGCTCACGCCTATAATCCCAGCATTTTGGGAGGCCGAGGCAGGCAGATCACAAGGTCAGGAGTTCGAGACTAGCCTGGCCAACATGATGAAACCCTATCTCCACTAAAAACACAAAAATTATCTGGGCATGGTGGCACACACCTATAATCCCAGCTACTCAGGAGGCTGAGGCTAGAGAATCTCTTGAACCCAGGAGGCGGAGGCTGCAGTGAGCCAAGATTGCGCCACTGCTCTCCAGCCTGAGTGACAGAGTGAGACTCCGGCTCAAAAAAAAAAAGAAAAGAAAACAGATATAGGATGATGACAATCCCCTGCCCTCAAAAGGTTACAGAGCAACAGAGCCTGAATTGTGGAGATGGAATGAAAGAAATGGAATGGGACAGAGTTGCAGAACCAGGAACCAAACCCAGGTCTGCCAGACTCTAGAACCCGTGCTCCTGCCTGCAATGCTGGACAGTCTCTCCGTCATGGTGCTGTAAGGTCTACACAGTGTTTTCCAGACAAATAAATCAAGGCTGAGAGAGGTGAAGTCACTTGTGGCTTGTGGCAGAGCTGAGACACCTCCAGTTCCAGACGCCACCACCTCTTGCCATACCTCCCTGCTTTTCTCACCTCCATGCTGTAGGTCTAGGCAGGGGAAGGTCTAGGCAAGGGAAGGTCTAGACAGAAAAGAGGACTCCTGAGACATCTCATGAGAACTGTGACGAAGGGACTCCTTTTCCCTACTCCCAGTGCCCATAGCAAGGAGGGCATCCCCTTCCCCCAACATTTCACACCCGACCTCACTCCAGCCAACCCCCTCCAAAATACACAGTGCTACTTACATATTCCTTAATGTCCTTTGATTTCACAGCCTTGTAGGAATAATACGCAGGGTAAAGGGTGCCAAATATAAGCCTGGAGGGAAGAGAGACAAAGAGAAATATGATTTTCTCATTTATCTTATTTAATGGAAAATGTCTGTCTTCAATGCCAAGAGCAGCTCTCTAAGCTACAGAAAGTGCTGCTGTGGGGCTTGATTTATTTTTATGAATGCCCTGAAGGTGTTCTGCTCGTGGCTGGGGCATCCTTGGGCACCTCTATCTTCTGTTACAGCCCACACCCACCTTCCTTCAATCTGTGGTTTGGCAACATGAAAGGGTGGTTGGGGGTCATGGCAGCCAAAAATGGGGATGGGAAGGCACGAAGACCCCTGAAATTAAAGGCTGCCTTTCCTCTCCTGCTGCTAACCCCCCTCTGAAGCTCTATTAAGCCTGCAAACACCTCAGGCTTTTTTTTCCATCAAAACCTTTCCCCTCAAATTTCACTCCCCTTGGACTTGATCTCAGCATCCTGCAGCCAGAATAAGCTCTTCACATTTCATATTGTAAATTAAATCAGGCCAAGCCCTCCTCCCACCAATACATCCCCATCTTGTATTAGCCTGTTTCTCGTTGCTCTTAAGATGAAGAAGCAAAAATACCAGCCCCGTGACAGTGTTTGAGCAGCAGCTCTCACTGATCTATGCTCAGGGCTGTGTTGGGTCATTAAATGATCTCGTGCTCAGCCCTGCCTCTCAGGACCTGCATGGCAGAGTTCCACCTGCCCTCATTCTCTCCACCATGCACTATCCCCCGCCCAGAAAGCTTCTGCCTGTGCTGTTCTCTCTTTCTGGAGTCTTCCTTTCCCCGTCTTTCTCTGGTTAATGCCTGTTCATCCATCATATCCCAGCTCTAGTATGACTTCTTCTTCCCTGGCCTCTCTAGCTCAAACCTCCTCACTACACTCATAGCACAATGTACCTATCATCAGGGTGTTCCTTTATTGTTGTTTGTGCGATGCTTTGATTGACAGCCTTCTTTTCACAGCACCGTAAGTGCCTTGAGGGCTGAGAATGGATCTGTTTTGCTCAACACTGTGTTCCCAGAACCTACCCCATAGTAATCCCTCAACAGATATTTGTAAATGAATGAATTGAGCTGGAGGTTTAATCTTTTCACCTGACAGATGAGGTCACCCGAGGGTGCCAACTCAGGGCCAAGCTGACTAGGTGCAGGAATGGGCCTGGCCCAGGCACTATATGAGCTGACATCTCCTGTGACAACCCCACAGATGGAGCTTTCAGAGTCCCTGCAATGAGCCAGCCTACTTACAGAAGACACCACACTGAAGAAACGCAAAGCTGTGGTTCACTGGGTATTGAGAGGCTGTACAGAGAACTCCTAGTCCGGAAGCAATTTACCAAGCAGGGGTCAGCTTTACCATGGGCACTGTTGCCAGGGAACACTGTGATATTCCACAATCATCAGGTTTCCAGGGAAAACAAAGTTGACTGAACCAAGTCTGTTTCTGGCACCGAAAGGGAGAGGGCTGTTAACTCTTGACTCACACAGGCCTTGTGCGAAGTGCTTTAGAGCTTTATCCCACTTAGACTGCCTTGTCCAAGGGAACCCCTTTTACAGACAGGACTCCAATGCACGGAGCAGCCAGTCACTTACTTGTCTAAAGCCTCATGACCAGGGAAGCGTAAGGCAGGGGCTGGAGCCCAGCCAGGCCAGCCTCCTCCAAGTCTGACTTCTTGTGACCACTGTGCACGACCTTGGGGAGCCGCCCACCCTCCAGGAAGGCTGAAATGACCTGTGTGAAGAGCAGGATGAGCCAGTGGGGGTACAAGAGAATAGTGGAAGGAGAAAAAGCAGGACTGGGGGTGAGGGGGAAACACTTAAGAGAGGGTAGTACCAAAGACAGCAGGCAGGCCAAGCGGGAGGTGGCTGGGGAAGCCTGCTGGGTTTGGTCATCGCTCCCTTGGTGAGGAAAGTCCCCACACTCCTCCACACTGCCTCCTTGCCTGCCCCCTCCTAAGCATTCTCAGGTATCCAGGAGCCTCACTTCCTCAGGGAGGCCTTTCCTGACCTGGTCACACCCTGAAGATTGGGCTCCTCTCCCTTTTTAGCTCCTGTACCTGCCCCTTTCTTAGCTCTTGTCCACCGTATCCACTTGGTCAGCTCAAGGTGCATCTCTCCCACAAGACTGTGTGTTCCACAAAGCCAGAGATGGTATCCCTCATTCATAACACACCTCTGTCCCCCGCACAGTAGGAAGGGCTCAGTAAGAACGTGTTCACTGTGTGAAGTATCAGAATGGGGAAGCCAAAGCCAGCACCATTGAGGGAACGCTCGTGACCTTGTGTCTGAGGTCTCAGCAGCGAGGTGGATGCCAGACGGCACCAGGCTGATTCAGCAAAGCCTTGGGCACAACACCATGGACTGGGGGGAAATACATACACCGTTCCTCGGGCATAGGTGCCATGGTTATTACCCATGTCTGCCAGGATGGTTTCCAGCCCCTGCCCTGAGGTAGCATGTGAGCAGCAGAGGAGAGACAGGTGGAAAGTTACAGCACTACCCAGCAGCCGATTGATGGGATCCCCGTGAACCCCAGTGTGTCATGACACCCTCTGAGTGGTCATGGAGCAAGGAAGGCAAGACAGGAAGGCCTGTGCTAGGTCAGCTGGACTCTTCTGAAGTGAGCTGGTTGCCAGCATCCTTCGCCTGGCTCCTGTGTGACAGCACAAGGTCCCTACACACATGAGTTTGCTTTTCAGTTTCTAAAAGCTCAGTAACACTTAGCATCTCACTGCCCCGGGGAAGGGGAAATGGGATGAAAATGGCCAGTTCTTCTTAACCTATTTTAGAGGTAAGAAATAATGAAGGAAGCAGGCTCAAGCCAAAGGGGGTTGGTACTTCTGCCCCTTCAGACCAAGTACCCCCACACGGCCCTTCACCACTGGCCCCACCAGCCTTGCTTCCCACCCCTCCCTCAGCCTCGGGTTCGCAGAGCCAGCAGCTAGCAGCTGTCCCCTGATTAAACCACATTTGTTTCCAATCTGTGACTTCCTGGCTGCTCTTTCTTCTGTCTGAATGTAGCACAAGATCTTCCCCGATCCCACAACTGTTGTTTTTCCTGATAAAGCACCACTAATCCTTTAAGACCTGTCTCAGAAATGCCACTTCTTCTGTGAAGGCTTTGGTTACCGCCCCCACAGTTTTCTTGAAACTATTTAAGCCTGTGACAGGCCTTATGTAGTAGCAGCAATAATAAAACATTTAAAATAATATTATAATATTATATCATTGAGTGTTCACTAATGCCAGGCACTGTTCTACAAGCTGCACTCATTCTTTCAATTAATCCTCTCACATACATAGGGAAAACGAATTCTTACTACCCCATTTTACAGACTGGGACACTGAGGCTTAGCATCATTACTCACCCAAGGAGACACAACAGCCAGGTACAGAGGTGGGATCTGAACCCAGGCAGCCTGACAACAGAACCTGCCTTCTCCCAGGGCGGCCTGTGCTGGCTGAGTCTGTCTCCCTAGTCAGATCACATAGTCCTGGGCAATCAGGAGGGTCCCTCATGCCTGGCAGAGCACCTCCCCCTTTAAGTGGGTGCTTGAAATGTCTGTTGAGTAACAAGCAATTTCCATCTCTCTCCAAGGAACTCAGCCCACTTGCTAGACTCACATAACTTTCTACAAAGTCAGAAAAAATGCAGTAAAATAAGAGGGTCTAAAGCTCCTTAATGCTCGAGCTGGGCTCAAGCAGAGGGAAGGTGGAAGGCTGGAGTGCCATCCTCCAGAGAGACCAGGCTCTGCACTAACACACTCCTCTCGGTTATCTCTGAATGGAGCTCGCACCTCACAGCTCTGCACCCACCCTCCCTCCCCACCACTGTCATTAACTGTTACCCTGAAGCCCCGACCCTGTGTAAAGGCTCCATGAATCTGCCTGCAGCATTTCTCTTATCTTTGTACTTCACTCCTCCTCTTGCTCCAAGTTAGGTGTCTTCATCCAGGTTGCCTCCCCACCCACCTCTTCCACAGCTGTGGCATCGAGAAGGGAGCATGAGTCTCATGTGAATACTACACTCTGATGCAGTGGCTCCCCACTGGGGTGATCTCGTTTCCCAGGGAAATCTGGGCAATGTCTGGAGACACTCTGGTTGTCTGAGAGGGTGCTACTGGCAGCCAGTGAGTAGAGGCAGGGATGCTGCTAAACATCCTATCATGCACAGGACAGGCCCCTCTCAACAAATAATCATCCAGTCCAAAATGTCCATTGTGCCACTGCTGAGAAACCCTAGTTTCTAGACTAGTGTGCTGTTTCCTGGTCCTTGGGCCATGGACTCTTCACCACTATTAAGGGTCATTTTTTGAACCCCAAGGATCATTTTTTTGAACCCCAAGAGTTCAAAAATGTCCAGTGTCCCAAGAAAAACTGTAAATGCTCAGATAGTGGGGCATGGCCCCAAATGGTAAAGACCACATACCAAGTCCGTTGGCCAATGTCAGGGAAAATACAGCTCTGAAGTTGCTTATCAACTTCCTGGAGCTCTGGCCAGAAGAGAGAGATTGCTGACCTAGGGCACAGCTACAAGCTATGGCACTGCAGTTGCTGACCATAGCCAAGTCCTTTGCAAACCATGAAACAAACCAGTATTTTCCACAGTCTTCTCAGGCATCCTAGAGTGGCACCAACATGTCCCAATCCCAAATTGTGCTAAAAATTTCAAAATCAATGCTGGCAATATATGTTTCTAAGACTAATTTTTTTAAATGTAAGAGAAATAATAAGCCTATTTATACAGCTGTTTATAGCATTAAAAAACAAATCACATTGAAGAAGTTGTATGTCACCCAAGGGCTTGTGGAACACTCTGTTTCTTGACCTGAGCACTTGCTTTATAATTACAAATATATATAAAACTGTACACATCTTATTTCATAATTTTTTTTGAGACAAAGTCTCACTCTGTTGCCCAGGCTAGGGTGCAGGGGCACGATCTCTGCTCACTGCAACCTCTGCCTCCCAGGTTCAAGGGATTCTCCGGCTCAGCCTCCCGAGTAGCTGGGATTACAGGTGTGTGTCACCACACCTGGCTAATTTTTGTATTTTTAGTAGAGCTGCGGTTTCTCCACATTGCCCAGGCTGGTCTTGAACTCCTGGCCTCAAATGATTCACCTGCCTTAGCTTCTCAAAGTGCTGGAATTACAGATGTGAGCCACTGCACCCAGCCTTATTTCATAATTTTTAAAAATGATGTACAGTACCCAAGAAAATAAATTTGCACAGTCTTCCAATTCGTGAAGGCACACAGTTTCATCTGAGCATTAAAATGTATTAAAATTTATACTGATTATGCTTTGTGCTTTTTGTTAATAAAAATATAATTTCAAATTATGTTCTCTGAAGATACTTTCTAAAAACATATAAATCCATTTTTATCACTTTTTATGAGAATGAATCTCCAAGGCTGTTTTTGCTGTCTACTCTAACAGAAGAATGCTCCTTGGTTCTTCAGCTCCTTTTGGCATTCCAATAAATATGCTGTAATTCTTAATCTGGAGAAAACGGTAACACAGAGCAGATATATTTGAAGTCACCTATATGTATTTTCCTGATACAATCCTTTTCCTCCTCCCCAAAAGTCATCACTATCCTGAATTTGGTGTTTATCACTCTCACCATGTTTTTATTAACTACATGAGCCATGCATAAACAGAAAAGAAGTGTTTATACCTGTTTACATATTCTACAAATGGAATCACACTGTGATATGTTTTTTCATTCAAACTTATGTTTTTGAAATTCAATCCATGCCGACACTTGTCTTTCTAGATCATTTAAAAAAATTATTTGCTTTATTTTATTTTATTTTATTTTATTTTATTTTATTTTATTTTATTTTATTTTTTGAAATGGAGTCTCGCTCCCATTGCGCAGGCTGGAGGGCAGTGGCGCAATCTCGGCTCACTGCAACCTCCACCTCACAGGTTCAAGTGATTCTCCTTCCTCAACCTCCTGAGTAGCTGGGATTACAGGCGTGAGCCACCCTGCCCAGATAATTTTTGTATTTTTAGTAGAGATGGAGTTTCACCATGTTGGTCCGACTGGTCTTGAACTCCTGACCTTAGGTGATCCACCCACCTCGGCCTCCCAAATGTTAGGATTACAGGCATGAGCCACAGCACCCGGTCTAAAATTATTTTTTTATTTGTATTGAGACAGGGTCTCGCTATGTTGCCCAGGCTGGTCCTGAACTCCTAGGTTCACTGATTTCTCACTTCAACCTTCCAAGTAGCTGAAATTACAGGTATGTGCCACTTGCATCCAGTTTTTCTAGATTCTTTTAAACCACTGTGTACTACTTTACTATATGAACATATTATAGTTTATTCTGTTGATGCATACTTAGGTTCCTTCCTATTTTTCCCCTTTACAAACAGGGCTGTGACGAACATTATTATACATGTCTCCTTGGGCACATTTGAGACCTTCTCTAGTGTATCTACGTAGTGTGGAACTGCTGGGCCAGAAGGTACAGCAGATAATGCAAAACCACTTGCCAGAATGACTATACCAATTTATACTCCTTCCTGCAAGTGTAAAAGATTTTAATACTCCCCATTCTTGCCAAACTTATATAGTCAGACTTAGATTTTTGTCAGTGTGATGGGTGTAAAATGGTATCCCATGTTTGCTTCGATTTGCGTTTCCTCAGTGGCAGGTGAAGTCAAACAACTTTTTATGCCTGTTGGCCATTTGGGCTGCTTAACTACCCTGTTTATATCCCTCCATTAGTTTATTTTGTTCTTAGTGATTTTTAGGAATTCTTCATGAATTTTGGGTATAAATCCTTTCTTGGACATATGCATTACACATGTTTTTCCTCAATATAAGTTCTCTTAACTTGGTTTGTGGTGCATTTTCTTGCAGCTTTAAATTTTATATAGACAAATACATCAGTCTTTTCTAGCTTTTTTCTATCTTGTTGAAAAAATCCTGGTCACGTATACTTTTTTTTACAAGAGTTTTAAACTTTTGCTTTTTCAATACTAGATTTTCATTCATTTGGAATTGATCTTTATGTATGGTGTGAGGAATTCAATTTTATTCTTTTCTATATGGATCCCAATTGTCCCATCCCACTGATTTGCAGTGCTACCTGTCATATATAAAGTTTCCAATATGCATAGGTATTATTTTCAGCTCTGTATTTGACTGATCTACTGTCTAACCATGCACCTATACCACAATGTCTTTATAATAACCATAATATTAACAACCATGACTGTAGAATAAATCCTAATAGTCTTAAAATTTGTCTTGGCCATTATTTTTTTATTAGAAATTTCAATGTAGAATCTTGGCTATTCTTGACCCTTTGTTTTCTATGTAAATTTCACGATAGTTTGTCAAGTTCCACATAAAACCTTATTTAGATTTTGATTGGAATTTCACTGTTTTCATAAAATTTACTAGAATAATCACCATCTTTATGGTTTCAAGCTTCCTCTTTGTGAACATGGTGGCTTCCATTTCCTCATGTCTTCTTTAGTGTCTTTTTATTATATGTTGTAAGTTTCTCCATAAAGATCTTGTACATGTTTTGTCTTACTGCTAGGCACTTTAGGTTTTCGGGGTTTTTTTGGCGGCATTATGAATTTTTAAAATTAGATTTTCTATTGGTTATTAATGGTGTATAAGAATGCTACTGACTTTCCAGGCTGCTCTCAGAACCACTAACCTTGCTGCAGTCAAAAGCATTTGGAGTCTCAAATGCATTACAGTGAGTGAAACTAGCAAACTCAAAAGGCGACATGCGTTATGACTCCATTTATATGCTCTTTCTTTCTTTTCTTGTTTTTTGAGACAGAGTTTCACTCTGTCACCCAGGCTGGAGTGCAGTGGCGCAATCTCAGCTCACTGCAATCTCCACCTCCTGGGTTCAAGATATTTTCCTGCCTCAGCCTCCTGAGTAGCTGGGATTACAGGCATGCACCACCACACCCAGCTAATTTTTGTACTTTCAGTATAGACAGGGATTCACTATGTTGGCCAGGATGGTATATGCTCTTCTGAAAAAGGGAAGTTTATAGGGACAAACACCAGATAAGTGGTTGCCTGAGTTAGATTCGGAGGTGGGGGTTGACTCCAAGAATGTGAAGGAATTTTGGGGAGGGATGGAGCTGTTGCATACCTGACTGTGGTGCTGTTTACACAACTGTGTATGTTTGCCCAAACTCAGAATGAAAACTCACACTAAGAAGAGTGAATTTTACCAATTTCACCTCTATACACATGACCTTTAAAAAAACCAAAGCATTCAGAGGAATTCACACTCATAAGGCAGGTATGTCGTGGGTCTCCAAAAATGGATCAAGTTGACCTGAGCATCAGCCTCCAAGCTCTGAAACAACCAGTAACTTCCTGATGTCAGAAGGTCCATGTGTGGCAAAACAAGCCTTCCCAAAACCATAATCCATCTCCAAGACCCACTGATACGCTGTGGTCCTGGGATCTAAGTGCTTGAGAAACTCTGACCTTTACCACACTGCCCCAGGGAACATTCTTACTCACGATGGTTCTCTCTTTTTTTTTTTTTTTTTTGAGACGGAGTCTCGCTCTGTAGCCCAGGCTAGAGTGCAGTGGCTGGATCTCAGCTCACTGCAAGCTCCGCCTCCCGGGTCCACGCCATTCTCCTGCCTCAGCCTCCAGGGTAGCTGGGACTACAGGCGCCCGCCACCTCGCCCGGCTAGTTTTTTTTGTATTTTTTAGTAGAGAGACGGGGCTTCACCGTGTTAGCCAGGATTGTCTCGATCTCCTGACCTCGTGATCCACCCGTCTCGGCCTCCCAAAGTGTTGGGATTACAGGCTTGAGCCACCGCGCCCGGCCACGATGGTTCTCTAGAAGCTTAATCTGGGAAAAGAGATCCTCCGTCTGAGCACACAGCTCAGGTTCCCATAGCACAGCAAACCACCTGGGCTTTGGTTGCCCTGGGTCCCAGCCCCTGGGCTTCTGCTTACTCCCAGTGACTTTCTAACAGGCTGGAGGGAGAAAATAGGAAAACAGCAGAACTGACCCACTATGTATTTTGGCTCCCTAGAGACTATATTATTGTGACTTATAAGCCATTTATTTTTGAGTGCTCACTTTTAACCTTCATGTGAGACAGGTATCATCATCTTCCTCATAATAATGAGAAAACTGAGGTTTAGTGAAAATAAATAATTGAGTCTCACAATTAGTCAGGGGAGGAGGCCAAAGTCAAACCCATGTCTAACTCCACTGCCCATCGCCTCACTGCTATGATGCACTGCCTTCCTGACTCTGCAGTACCTGGCTGAGAGTCTGCAGCTGGTCTCTGAATGAATGAATGAGGAGTAGAATAGTGGGAGGAAGGCTGCTGCCTGCTTCCTTGCCTAATGGAATTCCACTCTGGCCCTGAATTATAGATTTACTGACAACAGGTGACAGTATAATTACAGGGTTTCAAGCACATAAACTATTCACATAAATGAGGTTCTCTCCCGACCTGAGCTGATCTTGGGAAAATGGAAACAAGACATGTCCTTCTTTTTCACCTTTGCATGGGATTCTGCCAGCCTCTCTGTAGTCTTTCCTTTCCCAGTTGGCTTCAGACCCTGATCCTCTCTGCAGATCTGAGAGAGTGAACGTATACACAACTCTTCCTTGGGTAACCCACCTCACAAACATCTCATTTGCTTATTTCCTCATCTGGTCTGCACTGTACCCCTCTGAGATAATGGGATTACTTTCCCAGTTTAGAAATTTAAAAAACTGAGCCTCAGAATAGTTGAGGGATATTCCAAAGCCCTTCTCCTATCCAACAAGAGGCAAACCCAGGCCTCCTGTCTCCAAGTCCATGGCCATTCCCCAATCCACACTGCCTCTCTTAGCATGAAGAGGAGGTTTCATTGCTTATTTAAAGCTGTCTATAATGTGTGCTGCAAAAATCCCATTTTAAGTTGGATTTTTATGCTCCCAAACCCAACTTAGGAAAGCACAAAACAGAAAAGTCTGATGTAAGCAGGAACAAACATTCTGTAAATTTCCAATTGATACTGTTCCACTCTACAATCCAATCCACACAAATCCCTCAACCACAAATGTCTGCTTGAATCTGTTGTTTTTGTTTGTTTTTAAGTCTTAATTGTAGAGATTCCTATTCTTAAGAAACCCAGCTTTAGTGTGTGTGGTAGAAAGGGGCTGGGCTTTGATTTCAGACCTGAGTTTGAATCCAGCTCCGTCCCTGACTAGCCGTGGAGTGGGAAGCATGTTTCTTAACTACTCTGAACCAGTTTCCTTGAGTATAGAGACCAAGAACACTACTTTCTACAGCCACTAAGCAGATTAAACGAGGAGATTGTAGGTACAAATTTAACATACCAGAGACACTCTGGATGAATGACAAATATCAGTTCCGCTCCCTTCTACAGAAACAGTAACTGCAAATGTCAATTCTTTTAACCACAAAATACTTTTCATTCAATCATTAAATATGTGCTGATCACCTACTGTGTGCCCTGGGCCATCTGATAGGAAAGGCAGGCAGCAAGCAGATAATTATACAAATAACTAATTACTGTCATCACAATAATTGTGATGAGTCCTACTGAGTCTGTTTTGAAGAAGAGAGAAGATTCATTTACAATGACTGTCCTGTGGTTGCCTATATCCCAGCTTATGCTCCCCTCCCCAGACCTCAGAGCCAGAGGATTACGACCTGAAGGGTTATGGTTTTCTCCTCCTGGTGGGCTTCATCTAAAGCCCCCTACATGGTATATATTTAGGCTGAGAAAAGGACTGCTGGGCCTTCCTGTGTGCACCATGAAAAAGGGGTAGGGGGAAAGAGTGAGGAGCTCTTTGAGATTGACTGGCAGGTGGTCAGTGTGTATCCGTGGGGTTTTCCGGGACTTGTCTGCTCAGCTGGTGCCCTCCTAGCTCTCACACAGCAGGTACTGATGTCCTCTGCCAGGTCCCAGGCAACTTTGAGTGCATGTCTCTGTCTGGCAGAGGGTATCGAAAGCCCTGGGGAAGACCATGGGAACAGGACAAACCTTTACTAATGCCCACTAGGCACTGTACAAGACACTGATCCCCACAGAAGTCAGGTGAGGTGACTACTATCATCCCCTCTTACACAGGAGGGACCTGGGACGTTAAGAGGTTAAATTCATTCATTCATTCATTCATTCATTTGTTTGTTCGTGCCACAGACATTTATTCAGTCCCCACTCTGTGTCAGATTCTGAGGCCAACACAAGGTCACAGAGCTGCTAACTGAATGAGCTGGATTCGAGCGCTCTACCTGGCTTAAAACTCTTTGCTCTTTCTAATCCAACTTGATACCTCAAGGGCAGAGGTTTTATCTTCAGGGAAGTCACAACATGGCTGGGGTGCCAGGTATATCAGAACAAGAAAGGTGGCAGGCAAAGCTGTGTGTGCTAAGTATGGAAGGAAAGACAAATGATGATGGGCAAAACTACAAAGATGGAAAACATGAGCTGCCAGAGTCTGGCAGTCGGGGAGAAAAAGGTGATGACTACAAAGGGGCATGGGGGAAGTTTTGGAGGCGATGAAACTGTTCTATATTTACACTGTGATCATGATTACATGACTGTATGCACTTGTCAAAGCTCACAGAACTATACTGTAAAAAGGGTGAATTTCACTGTGTGTAAATTATCAGGAATTTATATAGGAAATTTAATCAGGAAAATCAGGATTTGAATTCAAATTATACAGGAAAGTTCAGGTTTTTCCAGCCCTCTCACTCAGCTGTACTGAGGCTGCATCACTTCTGTTTATAATCCCATACCATGTGAACAAACACTGCCAAATGAGGCTGGTCTTCTATGTTTAGTTACTGATTTCCTCGTCTGTTAAGATCAGCCAAGTTAACCAAGTAGAATGTAGCTAATTCTTAAAGTGGTTATGTCTCAAAAAGATATTTGCACACCCATGTTCATAGCAGCATTACTCACAATAGCCAAAAGATGGAAGCAACCCAAGTGACCATCAACAGATTAATAAACACTGAATATTATTCATCCTTTCAAAGGAAGAAAATGCTGACACTTGCTAAAAGATGGATAAACTATGAGTATATTATGTAAGTTATACAGGCCAATCACAAAAAGGCAAATACTGAGTGATTACATTTATAAGTGGACTGCTCTAGAGAACTCCTTAACTAGATAAGTCAAAATCATAAAAACAGAAAGTAGAATGGTGGTTGCCACAGGCTGGGGGGATATAGGGAGTTGATAATAGATGTGGAGTTATAATTTTCAGTTTTGCAAGATGAAAAGCTTCTGGAGATTGGTTGTACAACAATGTGCAATAAATATACACTAGTGAACTGTGCACTTAAAAATGGTTAAGATGGTAAATTTTATGTTATGTGCTTTTATCACAATTAAAATAAAATAAATTTATAACATTTATGAACCAAAAAATTCTCTGCATGAGTATTTGTTCAAAACCATCCATACTTAAAAATTTTATAAAAACAATTTACTTAGTACAGGCCATTAGTTCATTTAATCCATAAAAGATTAATTCTAACAAAGTTATAAGAAAACAGAATATATAATCTTTCAAGTTATATCTATTCTGTTTCATGCGGCAATGTTATTTTGTAAAAATTACTAAAATTTTCAAACATCTCTATTCAATCCATTGTAATGACATTTAAGATGAGTGAAAATTAACAAGTAATGCAAGTAAATATTTTTTTACTGGTTCTTGTTGTAGAGGAAAAAAACATTGCTGTATATTATGTTCTATTAATAAGCTACACTATTAAAATGTTTCTGAGATTGATATTTTAGATAGATAGATAAATTTCTGATTTGTTCCAGAAAGGATCTGAGATGGCTTGATTATAAATAATTGTGTGGCACATAAGAAATTACCATGATTCCAGGCCACTGGGTTTATCTGGCAGCAGAAAGGCTCAGAACTGCTAACAAAAGCACGGTTGTCACCTCATTAGAAGAGAAGGGCGGGGCTATGTTCCACCTGCCCAGGGAAGAAAAGGATTGTGCGAAACACAAGATGTTTGGCTCAGGTCCAGCATGCCACCCTGATTAGAACACAAACCTATTTTAAAAAAAAAAAAAAAAAAAGCAAGCTGGAAAACAGCTCAGCTTTACTTCAATGAGCAAAATTTAAATTCTGAGAGAATTTTCAACACGTGTTTTAATTATGAGTGAGTCAGGACAGTCAGGGAACAAATGCAGTTCACAGCTGCTAAAGTGCGCTTCTGGCTGGAAGTTCTGGACCCCGCTCCTGAGTCGGCCAAGCTGAGGAAGAAGGAAGCAGAGAGACTGGGTCGGGAACCCACTGTATGTACCGCTTGCACACCATGTATAATACAGACCCTGTGTGAGAAAGGTGAGGTCCTTCTTTGGATAACAATTTTTTATGTTTGATGCTTTGAAGGACAATCCTCGGTAATGCTCTAAAAAGTATGGTGGAATACTGCATAATAGTTAAAAAGTTAAAATATAGCAAACAGCTGCTTTGTTTTTTGGGTTTTGTTTGTTACGAGACAGGCTGGAGTGCTTTGGCGCGATCTCCGCTCACTGCAAGCTCCGCCTCTGCAAGCTCCGCCTCCCGGATTCAAGCAATTCTTCGGCTCATGGGACTACAAGCGCCCGCCACTACGCCTAGCTAATTTTTCTTTTTGTATTTTTAGTAGAGATGGGGTTTCACCGTGTTAACCAGGTTGGTCTCGATCTCCTGACCTCGAGATTCGCCCGCCTGGGCCTCCCAAAGTGCCGGGATTACAGGCATGAACCACCGCGCCCGGCCCACAGCTGCTTTGTTTAGAAAATAAAGATTTCTCTCAATTACCACAGAATGAGAATTCCTCTTTAACAACCGTTCCACTTGCTTTTGCACATCTGAAGAGAATAGATAAAACTAGGTCACTAAGGAGAAAAACATTCCAATACAAAAACAGAAAGAGTTAGTTCTGAGCATGGAGATGTAATAAATTTTATTTGCTTCAGAATGAAAACAATATACATTCTTTCCATTGTGAACCTCAAATGGCCACAATCATAGGTGACCATAGGGGACAGTCCAAGTGAAGAATGTCCTATTATCCAGGAATCAAGACTAAAAAGGAAAGCTTCACACTTTGGGGAAAAAAAAGTTACCAGTATAGTAACTTTTACCAGTATAGTTACTCCTCAGTAATTAGCACCGGTGACGATATAACACATGCTCTGTACACAGCTTTTAGCAGTTTATATCCATTTGTGCATACAAAAACTCTATGAAGTAGACATGATTATAATTTCTATTTCACAGACTGGAAATGTGGATCAGAGAAGTTAAGTAGTTGGACTAAGGTCACACACCGAGTTTATAGCAGAGCTAGAACTAGAATGTGAGATTTCAAAGCTTAGGTACTAAACCATGGATGCCTCAACTTTTTTGATTGCACAAAATCAGTAAAATATTTTGATCACATGTATTTGTATTACCACAAGTCCTTGGCTTTACCGAGGAAATCTTTTTAAGTCATCATGAGGATTGGTTTAAAATTGGATTGTCTAAGGCTGGGTATAGTGGCTCATGCATGTAATCCCAGCACTTTGGGAGGCCAAGGCGGGCGGATCACCTGAGGTCAGGAGTTTGAGACCAGCCTGGCCAATGTGGCGAAACCCTGTCTTTAATAAAAATACAAAAATTAGCCAGGTGTGGTGGCAGATGCCTGTAATCCCAGCTACACAGGAGGCTGAGGCAGGAGAATCACTTGAACCAGGGCGGCGGAGGTTGCAGTGAGCCGAGATCGTGCCACTGCACTCCAGCCTGTGCAACAAGAGTGAAACTCTGTCTCAAAAAAGAAAAAGAACAGGAAAAATATTAAATTGTCTAATACATAAGTTCACTTAACAAGGCTCATGTGAATTGTAACACAACTCGGGTTCTGCTGAAAACAATCAAACAGCGAGGGACCGTGTTGCTCCCTCCGTGTCATGGATCTACCCCTTCCCTCAGCATCTCCCACCAGAGCATGTGCCACGTCATGCGCATCAGGCGTGCAGACCCAGTGCCCCTTGCTGAGGGCCTACTCCAGGCAGGCACTGTGCTACCAACCACCCACATGGTCTCCTTCCATATTTAACATCCAGAGGCTTCCCCTGCCCAGAGATCTGGCCAGCACAAGTGACAGGGGTGTGGCCTCTGTTCTGCCTGGCTGTGAAGCCACTCCAAGCTGCACCATGGAAGGAGGGACCACCCAGGAGAGCTTGGAGCTTGGGGACCTTGATGCTGCTCTGTGCTATACCACTTACTATATATGGGTTCATGGACAGGAGCCCAGAAGCCTCACTTGCTTTATCTCCTCTGCAAAATGTGGTGTCAAATGGGATAATATGTGTTATGATATTTGAAAATGGAAATGCTTCACAGACTTGCAAAAACATTTTTCCTACAGGGGAAGCTCTGACCAGAGGACCATGGACTAGTGTCCCACCACTGGAAGGGCTGACATAGCTAGCATGGGAGTCATCTAACCAGTCCTGGGGTGGAGTTGGTACAAGCCCTGGTACCTAGAAGATGCAGGGATGCCACCTAGCTGGAGACCAAGAACAGCCACTACCTGCAAGACAGATTCTTCCTGGGGGTTGGAGGGAGGAAGGGGACACTTACTTTTCCAAGGTGGATGTTTTCTGAAGCCATGGGGAGGAGCGTCACTGTCTCGCTGGAATCATAATAGCAACCTGCCTCCTCATTCACTGGTTCTGGGTGTGAGGGAAATGCCTCTTCCCAGAAGATTCTGGGGGATCTCAGAGGATGCCTAAGGTCCAGCCTGGGTCCCTCTCAAAATAAAAAGAGAAAACAACTGACAAGTTCACACTGTTCCCTTTCCCTAGATGTGTTTGAGCCAAGAAGGCCTTACTATAAATGGTATAGTTTGGCAAATACTTCAGCACCATATAGGGACCCCTCCCCTACCTCCTACCCCAACTGGTCCATTAAGAAATGCCTGGGCTGAGGCATCGCCAGAGATGCCCTGGGGGAAGTGGATAACTATAGTAACTAACTAGCAGTCTCCAACATCTTAGTGTAGAGTAGTTTAACAGCTCCGTGGCCACTGGCAGCAGGTAGGGAAGGGCATGCTGGGCTGTTTCCCTGGGTTGATGGATTGATTGGTTTGGGGAATGGTGGAATTCAAGGAATGGGAGAGGTTTGGAGAACAGGGTGCTGGCTAAAGGTGCCTAGCCAGGACCCAGGATGATAGCACCAGGTCTCTGGGCATAGAAGGGGAGATGTGGCACAGGGATGGGCTCCCAACTAGGGGTCAGGAATCCTGGTTCCAGGTTCAGCTCTGATCCCAACAGGCTGGGCAATCTTAGGCCATCACACCCCCTCCCTAGATCTCAGTCTCTTCGTTCTTTCATTCAGAAAACACTCACCTAGCGCCTACCAGTATGATGGGTGTGTAACACTGTTCTATTGCTGGTGAGGCAGGAGTGAACACATGAAGAGAGCACCGTGTTGAGTTCTGGGGTGCCCTCCCCTTCTGCAGCTCACGCATTGTTTATCCCCATGCCTGCAGTCTGACCCAGGTCCAGCCCTGGCCTCTGCTGGGCTGTTTCCACCGTGTGGACACTCTGAGCATGAACTGGGCCCTCTACACTCCACCCTGCATCCGGAGATAGTGTAAGGATGTTAGTAAACACTCAAAACAACGGTGGGCAAAGCAAAGCTGCTACGAGGCCAGCAGAACAGTCGTGGACAGTCACCCTTGCCATAGTACATTCCTGGAAATTGCAGCAGGAAGGAGAATGGTCAAAAGGGGATCACTTTTTGCTGTATCCCTTTGTCGCCAGCAGATGGGAATCCTGGGTCAGCAAGGCAGAATGCTGACCAAGCTTTCCTCTGGATGGTGGAAAACAAAGAGTGGATAGGCTGGGGAGAAAAACAGGAAAACGGGTGTGTTTTCATCTTTGTGGCTGTGCAGATGAGCAATCAATGAAGCAAAGCTGGGGTGTTAAGAACTGACTCTATTCTTGATAGAGCTCAAAAGATACCATTGTTCCCTACTGCCCAGAGAAAAATGTCCAAGCTGTTTATGTTGATATCAAGGGCCAATGCCATCTAGCTGCAGCTGTTCCACCAGCTTCTTGGGCACTCTGCTAATTCCTGTCTACTCATTTCTGCCACTGTGCTCAGTCATCATTCTCTTGGCCTGCAGTGCTCTGCCCCCAACTCTGTCTGCCAAAATCCTATGCATTCTTCTAATGCATTGGACTAGAGGCCTCAGCACTACTGACATATGGGCCAGACAATTCTTTGTTGTGAGGGGCTGTCCTCAGCATTATCCCTGGGCTCTAACTCTTAGATGATCCCACTCCAAGTGTGACAACCAAAAACATCTCCAGACACCACCGAATGTCCTCTCCGAACAAAACAGCCCCTGCTTGAGAACCACTGTTCTATACCTAGATCCAGGGCTATTCTTTTTATAAAACCTTTTGCTGATCTCTTTAGAAGGAGGGTTATATGTGCCTTCTACACACTTGGTAATGTTCTATTAGCACTTAACTAGCCTTCTTCCAGCTTGCATTATGTGGTTGTATCATACCTTCCTCACTAGGCTACAAGTTCCTTAAGAGCGAAGACAATACTGTGTTCATCTTATACAAGCCACAACACCATCTAGAGTAGCAATTAATATTGGCTACTATTTATTGGCTACTAATAAACTAGGGTTTAAGTTCTTACTGTTAACATAAGCACAACTCATCTAAATTTTAAAATACGTAAAAAAAAAAAAAAAAAAAAACCAAAAATCAAAATCATCCACAATCCAACACCCAGCAGCAGCAGTAGTTAAAATACTGGTAGACTGAATATGGCCCTCTAACACAAGTATACCAGTAAAATACCCTCCAGTCTTCCTTCTGTGAGTGGAGAATCCAAGGAAAATATCTGCAGCAGAGGCAGCAGCCCAGGGCCAGACTGACATGGCCAGGGGGGACCATGAGAGCCATCTTGTCCACCCCAGCAGATGCTTGGATCTGCTTTAGAATGCTGTTCTGGACTGACTGAACCTGTGCACATATAGGAACTTGCTATCATCCCATGCAGGCTGGCCCATCTTGGGCCACCCTAAGGAGCTCTTTGTTTTACTGACTTAAAATTTGTTACCCGGGATTTCACTCCTTGGTCCAGTCCAAATTCTATCTCTTTGGCCAAATGGGTCCACTCTCTCTATTTCCCATCGACAGGTCCTGCCCTCCTTTCTCTGTGCTGAGAACTGCACCTCTCATCCACTAGGATGGGCCCCAGAAACCAGGTTCATACCGCACAACCCTTCCTGACCTTCAACAGTCAGGTTCTGTCTCCCAGGAATTGGCATTGGTACTGAGAAACTTGAGTAATTTCTGCTAGATACTTGAACTAAAGGATTATAAACTCAAGAGTGGAGACTGCAACTGTGCAGGGCCGTGCTTGGCCATATACCCATGAAAAGTAAAAGTCTAGGGAGAGAGAGAGTCAGAGAGAGTGCCAGACACACAGAGAGTCGAGCAGATGTGGCCAAAGAAGCAGACAAGTGAGACCAGGGCCCAGGGGAGGCTTCCCAACTGCCTTCCAGGTCCCAGGGCCACATGAGTCAACTGCAACTTCCTGCCTCTTTACAATAAAGAGTTGTCGTTTTGGCTCATGCTAAGCCCAGTTGGTTTTATCTGTCTTGGTTCATGTAACCAAAACCAAAAAAGCTTAAAGAGGAGTTGACTCAGATACAGCCCTTGAAACATTTAACAATGGATGCCCCAAAACTTGGGTCCCCTTAGCCTTCTCTCCATCTTGAACTCACATCCACTGGGGCTGACCGAGTCCCCTCTCTGACGGAAGATCATGCATCTCTACGTACAAAGCCCTTCACGCCTCTGGGTACCACTGACAAATCCAGGTTGTGCTGGCATCATAAGGTGAGGATCCAATTCAGAAGCTGTCAGAGCCAAGAATCCAATTAAGCTGTATCCACATGTGAAAAAGGTGACCACCAAACATGTATGTTTGTGTAAAAAGTCACATCACACCAACTAAATACAAGCACCCACGGTGAAGACGTGAGACCAGAGAAGCTGGGAGCTGTCCAACTCCTTCATCTGCATTCTCTTTGAAGCTCCTTGGAGCTGGCTCTAAGTGCTTCTCAGAGCAGATCACAGCACCAGCAGAAACCACAGCAGGCTTTTCCATGGGCATACATCCCCCACCTCCCTAGGAGCAGATAATGGCAAGCTGCTTGCAAGGTCTTCCTTCCAGTTCCTGACAGGGTCAGGGGCAGAACAACTCCCTGCATACCGGGCAGGGCATGGGCTTTGGAGTCAGACATAGATTCTCATCCCATTTCTACCACGTATTAGCTTTATGACTTTGATTAAGGTATTGAACTTCTCTAAGATTCAATCCCCTCATCTACAAAAATAAGTAACAACTATTCCTATTTTGAGGATTAAATGAAACAAGAGTTTTCAAGAGACCAGCGTGACAATAGCAGAAATACCAGTTTCCTATCTCTCATCATATTTATATTGAACTCTTCCATTCATTTTCAAAATTTACTAAATGACAATGTAATGTCAATTTTAAAATATCATTTATGAGAGAGCATCCTCACTATATATGATCAGTTGGAAAATAACAACTTGATTAGGGCTCACTTTATTTTTCAGTGTCCTCTAAGTTGCATCAATTCCATAAATGTCAAAGTCAGCAAAAATAAGCAAGAGTATACTTAACACTTCAACAGATGCGCCTGTCCAAGAGGCTGCAAGTTCCCAGGCAGGTCCAGTTCCCTGTAGGCAGATGACTAACCTCTTAAAACCCACATTTGCTGCTGGGATTAACTGGCCAGGAGGCCCCATGCAGATGAATGCCCAGTCATGACCTCCCCCCACCATGACAGCAACAAATGCTTCATCCACACTCCTTTTTCCTTTAATTCCCCAGAGGCTTTATAAAGCCAGCCCAGCTTCCTGAAGCTTGACTTCCTCATTAATGGACGTGCAGCTAATGGAGTGCTGCCTGCAGCTTGTGCCCAAAGGTCACCACCCTCTAGGGCTGCAATGGGACAGGTCTTTCTCTACACCCTGGCTCCTCTCCCAAGGAAAGCTGCCGTTTCCTCCAAATGGAAACAACAGCCAACGAGGCCATTGGTGCTTCAGTTTTTTTGCTTCCACCTCTTTATTCACAAACCCATCCATCAAAAACTGAGGATGAGAGTAGAGACTGGCACAGTCTGGGCAGACAATTTGGCATTATTTCTCAAACCTTAACAGTGTTGCTATCCTCTGACCCAGTAATTGCACTCCTGGGAATCTATCCAAAAGAAATCATCAGATGCAAACAAAGATTAATACATAAATATGTTTCATGGTGTTCTTACATCCAAAGCTGAAAATGATATAAGCATCCAACAGTAAAGAAATAATTGGCTATAAAACACTAAAAGGTCACTAAAATCTTATCTTAGGACTCTTGTGGGCAATAAGAAAATATTAATATATTAATGGTAAATGGAAAAGCAAGATACGCAGTAACTTCAATCATAAACTTTTTATATTCAAAAAGTCTTAAGGACCCCTCCAAAATGTATCTCTGGGTAATGGAATTATGAGTGATTTTTATTCTCTTCTTTATCCTTTGCTTTTCTTCCCCATCCTATTGACCACAGTAGCATTTGACCCTTCATCCATGACAGATCCTTTGCACTGTCATGATACAAAGATGAGTGGGACAGTCCTGCATCTCACTGAGTTCAAGTGTAGCTGGAGTCCACTCAAGCAGATCATCACACCCATAGTGAATGCTCTGAAGGCTGAAGCTGAATTGCTTTTTAAAAAATATTTTTATTTTTTAGAAATGGGTCTTGCTCCATCACCCAGACTGCAGTGCAGTGGCACCTTCTTAGCTCACTGTAGCCTCAAACTCCTAGGCTCAGGTGATCCTCTGACCTCAGCCTCCTGAGTAGCTAGGACTACAGGAGTACACCACGATGCCTGGCTAATTTTTTTTTTTGGACAGAGTCTCACTCTGTTTCCCAGGCTGGAGTGCAGTGGCACGATCTCGGCTCACTGCAACCTCCACCTCCGGGGTTCAAGTGATTCTCATGCCTCAGCCTCCCAAGCAGCTGAGACTACAGGCCTGCATCACCAGCCTGGCTAATTTTTTTTGTATTTGTAGTAGAGACAGGGTTTCACCATGTTGGCCAAGCTGGTCTCAAACTCCTGGCTTCAAGGGATCCTCCCAGTTCAGCCTCCCAAAGTGTTGGGATTACATACATAAGCCACCACGCCTGGCTGCCTGGCTAATTAAAAAAAAAAAAAATGCATAGAGATGGGGTCTTGCTATGTTTCCCAGGCTGGTCTCAAACTCCTGGGCTCAAGTGATCCTCCTACCTTGGCCTCCCAAAGTGCTAGGGTTACAGGTGTGAGCCCCATATCAGGCCTAGGACTGGACTCCCAATCAGCAACTTCTATAGGTAGGAGATGCTCCAGCAGATCTTGAAAGGTGAGCAGGGATTTGGAAGATTCTGGAAGAAGGTGGGGTAGGGGAGGCATTTCAGGAGGGGAGAACAGCATGAATAAACCCCAGAAACATGAGAGAGCATGGTGGGTTTGCGGCTACAAATGGCTCAGTGCAGCTGGGTCAGGCAGAAGATAGGCTGAGGGGAGCAATCGCCCCAGAGCACATCTGACAGCATCCATCCAAAGGGTGAGAGGAGGAGGAAAAACTGAAGAGGAAGGTGGCTAGGCCGGTGACTGAAAATATGAAGTCAACCTACTAGCACCATGCTCGACACTCGGTATATATGTAGTAAATAGGAATGATTAAATGAATGAATGTACGAGTGGTGAAGGTACAGAACAGAGATTAGAATAGCAGTTTACAACCCAGGCTGTGAAGGGAACCAGAGAGTTGAAGTTCCCCACTAAGGAAGGTGGGTAAAGAGTCACTCGCACATGTGCTTTTATGGTCTCCCAGAACTCATCAATATTCCAGCAAAATAAAGGAACAATTTCTGTAAAACCATTAGCAACCAAGCCTTCGATTTCACAGTGAAGAAAGATGAATGTATCCAAATTTGTCATGGCACTAACTAGATAAAAGACGAGCCTACTCTGGATAAGAGGAAAGACTACGGATGCCACCACAATTCCCTTCCTTCAGGTTCAGATGCCCAAACTCTGTTGTTTTATTTGCAATTGCAAAATCTCAGGGCGGGGGGAGGACTTTAAAGCTTATCTGCCTACCCTCTAAAAGAAAAAAAGCAATGCTTCAATCCTCTGCACCCACAAGCTCCTCCCAACAGTAAGGGTTTCTAATTTTCATTTAGCACACACAAACCCACATTCCCCTCCAGAAGCTGATACCATTGCTGGAGTGCTTGTTAAGAAGTTAAGTTAAGCAAACAAAAACCATCTCCCTGCTCCAGCTTACATCATCAAGGATGAAAACAATGCCCCTGAAACACACCCTGTTTGGCACAGCTATGCTGCCCAATCCCTCGTTATAAAGACCACCCACCTTCACCCCCACCCCTGGGCACCCACCACAGGACTCTGTCTCCTGCTAGAGGTGATGTGACCAAAGTTGGGCCCAAAATCCTCTCAGATTTTTTTCCCCAGCAATTTAGAATCAGGGCTGAGATATCTGCAAGTTACTTACAACGAAGACTGTAAACTTAAGCAGCTGTGAGGTGGCCACATCTGGCCAAATGCTCACCAGAAGAGAGACGGATGTCTCCAGAGAGAAGATCAAAACAGACAGAAGCACAGACACTTCATGGTAAGACAGACAGGCAGACAGGCTCTATGGGCAAAGTCAAGTCTTCATTATTATTTTTTTAAAGCTCACCATTGGTACCTAGAACAGGTACCTTGTTAGAGGTTAAACAGATATACAGATAGTGGTTAAATAAATTAAAAGGGGGAAAGGAGAGACAGACAGACACAGAATTTGTGTGGGTTCTGGGCTCTCATGAGGCCGGGTTGGTCCCTCTAGTCTTAACCGTCCAGGAGCTGGGCCAGTATCCTTCCCATAAATGTCCTCGCTTCCTCAAGCTGGTATGAAGCAGGCTTCTGTTACTTGCATTCAAAGGGATCTCCCTGAGACATCCCCAAGCTTGGCCCCGGTCCTCTGCTTTTCTGTGTACCCGTTTCCTCCCTCAGGGCAAGCCCCTGCACTCTGGTCTGCACCAGCTGAGCAGGCCCAGCATCCACATCAGCCCAGCTGCTCTCCTGTCTCTAACAGCCTGTGGGAGATTTCCTCTTGGATCACATATCCTTGCCTTAAGCCAATTTCCCTATTCCAGGAGCTCTCAAACTTGAGAGGCATGAGAATCACCAGGTGAGTGTGTTAAAACACAGATTGCTGGGCTCACCCCCAAAATGTCTGATTCAGCAGGTTTGAGGTGGGGCCTGAATGTCTGCACTTCTACCAACTACCCCGGGTCACCTATTGAAGACCCCTGCCCTCTGCCACTCAGATTTGCCTCCTCCTTCTCTCCATTGGCACCTGCAGCCAGCAGGCTCCAGGCTTTGGAGATTTCCTCTGAAGGAACTTTTCTCCTCAGCCCTTCCCTTAGTCCTCTCACAACTCCAGCCCTCCTCATTGCATGCCCGGAGGACTCGAGAAACTTCTAACCAGCTTTCCTTTCCTTACGGCTCACCTTGCGCCTCACTGTCAGATTCCTCTGCCTGAGGTACAGTTCTCCTCGGGCCACTCGCCTGCTCATAACCTTTGGCTATTATGAAAAAGGCTGCTAAGAATATTGGAGTAAAGTCCTGTGTGGACATATGTTTTCATTTTGCTATGAAAGAGGATAAGTATATACCTAACCTAATTTTAAAATTGCCAAACTGTTTTTTTAAGTGGCTGTAGCATTTCATTCCCTCCCTCCCCATAACCTTTGAATGACTCCATATGGACTATTAAATTTTTTCCAGATTCTGGGGCTTGACTTTCCAACATCTTGCAATCCAGCCCATACCTGCTGATCCAGCCAAAAGCAACATACCACATAAATTCTAACCCAGTCTGCAGTATGTTCATGCTGTGTCCTCATTCTCTCTTAACCCTTCTGAAATCCCAAATCTGGTCTCTCTTCTTTGAGACCTTCTCCACCACCCTAGCCTAAAAACATAAAGGTTCCTCTTTCCAAAACACAGAATACACAAAAATATTTGAGTCAAGATCATCTAGCTCTCCATCCCACCCTTTGCTTGAAGAAGTATGATCATAATAAAATACTCCCAGTGTGCTCAAGTAGTTACCTAGTCTTTACTCATCCATCAGAAAAAACACAAAGACAATGGAAGGATTTTATGTAAAACTATCTACAGTACTGCAATAAGCAACATTTTTCCAGAGGCTGGGGACAAGCAGTTACTGTAGCCTTATCAAATGAAAGAACAAAATGCATTTCCCTGTCTTCTGATGAGTGTTATCTGATCTACAAATTGGTGTTTGGTAGTAGTTCTCCTAACAGATCTCAAAGAACACTAATAGAACACATGTATTTACTCTTACACATTACTTATTCAGAGGCCAGGGCAGAGATTCTTATAGGCCTCACACTGCTGGTCCTCATGGTAGGGGGAATAAATCAGTACTCTGTGTGAAAAGTAACACGATGGCATGTACCAAAAGTCCTTTGATAGTTTCTTGTTGGGAGCCAAAAGAAAAAAAAAAAAAAAAAGGCTTTTGAAAAGCCACACCTGGCCGGGCACAGTGGCTCACGCCTGGAATCCCAGCACTTTGGGAGGCTGAGGCGGGCGGATCACCTGAGATCAGGAGTTCGAGACCAGCCTGGTCAACACGGTGAAACCCCATCTTTACTAAAATACAAAAATTAGCCAGGCATGGTGGTGACTGCCTGTAGTCCCAGCTACTCGGGAGCTGAGGCAGGAGAATTGCTTGAACCCGGGAGGCAGAGGTTGCAGTGAGCCAAGATCATGCCATTGTACTCCAGCCTGGGCAACACAGCAAGACTGGGTCAAAAAAAAAAAAAAAAAAAAAAGCCACAACTGTTTATCCATGATTTTACTTTATGGAATCTAGCATAAGGAAAAGACCCCAAAAAACAAAGGGGTAGACCGTACCATTATCTATAGTTACACACACAAAAATCAGAAACAACCTAAATGTCTAACAAATAGAGGCATGGCTCTTACATTTCCTGTATTTATTTATTGTCCATTCGTGCCCAAAAGGACTTATGATACACTTCAGTAAATTGTGTTCAACTTACTAGAATGGATACGGCCATTAAGAATGATATTTAGGGCTGGGTGCAGTGGCTCATGCCTGTAATCCCAATACTTTGGGAGGCCAAGACAGGAGGATCACTTGAACTCAGAAGTTTGAGACCAGCCTGGGCAACAGAATGAGACCCTGTCTCTATAAAAAATGGAAAAATCAGCTGGGCGTGGTGGCACATGTCTGTAGTCCCAGTTTCGCAGGAGGTCGAGGCTGCTCTGAGTCATGATGGCACCACTGCAATCCAGGTCTGGGCGACAGAGCAAGACTCAGTCTCAAAAAAAAGAAAAGAAAAGAAAAGAAAAAAACGACATTTACAAAATGTTTGAAACAGAAGACTATTATGTTACCAAGAGAAGTGAAATGCAAAATTCTGAATATATATAATTACAATGATATATTTTTACAGATTAAGTTCACAAATAAAAAACTAGAAGAAAGATTCTCTACAATGTTATTGGCAGTTATGGTAGAATGATGGAAAGAGTGACATTTCCTTTCTATATAAATATTTTCCAATTAATTGGCTCATTTAAAAAATATATCTTAAAATAAATATAGAAGCTAAACAGGGGTTGTCAGGCATTCCTTATCATATAGCTCAGAGAAAATCACCTGTCCTTGAGATATAAATATGGGTTGGATCACTAGAACAAAAGGAAGACAAATGCAAAGAATGCACGAAGGCATGGAAAGATCCTGGCCATCATCCAGTGCACACTGCTAAGAATCTCTTAGAGGCAAGATCCAAAGACAATAATGCAAGTGGTAAAGGCTGAGCTACTCCATCTGACAGCATTACAGAAAAAAGGGGGCAAGGATATTTGATGTGTGAATGGCACCTTTAATATGACAGAACACAGACCATGTTTTAAAAGGTTGATGCCCAGAATAGGAAACATGGTGAAACCCCATCTCTACTAAAAATACAAAAAAAATTAGCCAGGCATGATAGTACATTCCTATAATCCCAGCAGTCTCAGCTATTCAGGAGACTGAGGTGGGAGGATCTCTTGAGCATGGGAGGCGGAGGTTGCAGTGAGCTGAGGTCGCACCACTGCACTCCAGCCTGGGCAACAGAGGGAGTGGTAGAGGATTAACAACTAGGATTTCTCCTTGTGGTTTCAGAACCGCCCTAGGTCTGCTTCCCTAAGGAGTTTGCCATGACAACTGGAAGGGCACGCACAGTAGGGAACTGGTCTGAAGAGCTGGAGTGCGGCTTGGGCACTGTCACTCACCAGTGGACCCTGGGCAGTCACTCAGCCTCTCTGCTCTTCTGTTCCTCACTTGTAAAGTGGGAAGCATCCTGGTAGAGGTTCTTTTGGTTATAAGTAATAGAAATGGACTCAAACTAGCAAAAGCAGTAAAGAGAATGTGTGGGGAGGACATGGGTACAGGGAGGGGTTAGCATACAAACCCCAAGGCGGTTGGGCCTCGTAACAGTCTAGAACTAGGGACTGGAGAGTCCTGGAAGGCCAGGCCATGTGTCTGCCACCTCAGCATTCTCCAGTGTCTCTATCACTCCTCCTTCTCCGCTGACCCACCTCCCACACTGTCATGAATTTGTTTAATATAGGTGCTGCCTTGGCATCCACCTTTAGGCCTGACATGAGTTATCTGAAACACAGTAGCACCCTATCACCTTTGGCCTGGTTAAAAATTCCCCTCGCTGTGGGGGAATTACATTTCTCTCTCTCCAGCCCGCTCCTGCTACTTCCTAAGTGAGCTCCCTGCCACTTCCAGACTTCCCCTCGGCCTCCCGTCAGTACCCCTAACCACTCTGGACCTGTAAGTAATAAATGTCTTCTCTTTCACGCATTTTGGTTTCACCTCCTCACTGTATTTCACCTGACTGGCAGACCCAAACCTAACTTCCCCCTGGTCAAGGCTATCTTGGCTTACAGCCACTCTCAGGAGACACCTGAAGACCAATTTTGAAAGAAATCACAACACACGTGCTCTTCATGTGAACTGCTCTTCGATCCACACAACCAAACACGGCCTCCACACCTCCTGACTCTCTCTTTACAGCTCCTGCCGCTTGAATTCGTCAGCTCAGGCTGCCATAACAAAACACTACAGACTGGATGGCTTAGACAACAGAAATCCATTTTCCCACAGCACTGGAAGCTGGAAGTCTGCGACTGGGTGTCAGCATGGTCAGATTCTGGTGAGGGCTCTTTTCCTAACTTTCAGACGGCCAGCTTCTGGCTGTGTTCTCACATGGTGGGAAAAGAGAGGCAGGAGAACTCTCTAGTGTCTCTTCCTCTAAGGACACTAATCCCGTCATAAAAGCCCTACCCTCGTGACCCCATCTAAACTTATCTCCCAAAGGCCGCATCTCCAAATACCATCACATTGGGAATCAGAACTTTAAAATATGAATTTGGGGGGCGATTGGCTGCCTCAGAATCTCACGTCTGTGTGTCCAGGAGGGGGAAAATATAATTGGCTCAGCTTGGGTCAAGTGTCCATGTGTGATCCAATCAGCCATAGCCAAGCGGAGAGGGCAGATCATGCAGCACAAACAAGGCTGCCGGGGGGCCTACCACAATCGCCAAGCCTGTCTGTACCTTGCCACCAGAATGAAAAGCCACAGGGAATCAGGTCAAGAAGTAGTTACTTCCCATTTTTTCCACGAAACTAAGCACTGGATAAGGGTCATGTCTGTCTTATTCAGCATCACCTCCCCATGGTCCATCACAGAACTGGGCACACGGAAAATGCTCAATGGCTCTGTTGTCCTTTTACAGACAAATGAGGCTGGACTTGCTCAGAGCATAATGATGTTTCCGTCAACGATGGACAGCACATACGACAGTGGTCCCATAATTATAATACTGTATTTTTACTGTATACTCTCTCTGTTTAGACACACAAATACCACTGTGTTACAACTGCCTACAGTATCCAGTACAGTAGCATGCTGTGCAGGTTTGCAGCCTGGGAGCAATAGGCCATACCATGTAGCCTAGATGGGTAGCAGGCGGTACCACCTAGGTTTGTGTAAGTACACTCTATGATGTTCACACAATGACAAAATCATCTAGTGACACAGTTCTCAGAACATACCCCTATTACTAAGCAATGCATAACTGTATATAGACATATCATCACCTTCTAGGGGCCACAGCACAGTTCCACCCTAAAGATCAAGATTCCCCTTCAAGTCAACCTTCAACCTTTCTTCTTTCTAATCTTTCCCAGATGAGGAAAATTATCCTCCATCATTACTTCTCTCTCCTCCCCTTTCTCTCTCTCTCTGTCTCTCTCTCTTTCTCTCTCTCTCTGTGTGTGTGTGTGCGCGCGTGCGCGCGTGCAGTAATAACAATGTACAAAGTGTATAGAGGAGAAAAGGAAGCAAAAGACAGGCTGTATGCCTTCAAAGGACTGTGATACAAACTTAAGAGGCAAGACATAAACACTGGTGAAGTTAAAAAAACAAATCTATGAGTTAAGAAATACAAAAACACACGATACCTCTGGACAGCTTGTAGGACATTGTCCAATAATTGGTGCTAGCAGTGTGTGCTTTGAGGTGGCAGAACAAAGAATCTATTTTAGTCTAGAAGAGTCTGGGGAAGAAAAAGTAGACAGATATAGCTAAGGGAGGGAGGAGAGATGGCACTCTGGAGGGGGTAGTGATGATCATGCCAATTCATGGAAATCAGGAATAGTCATAGGAACAGAACTTCCCCTAGGACTACATTACGGGGTGACTGAACACCAATGCAAACTTCTAGATGGAATTATTAAAATAATTGTGAGCACTAGAAAGGAAAGAGACAAATACCAGGAGCCTGCACCAGTCCTACCAGGTTCTGCCTGCACGGTGTCAAGCTGCCCTTATTTCCTCCTGCAATAGGGAGGCCAGCAGGGGCCCATGGGGTTTTAAAGGTAGTGGACACTACATTCGTTTCCTAGGGTGGCAGTACCACAAATTTGGTAGCTTAAAACAATAGAAATTGATTCTCTCATCATTCTGCAGTCTAGAAGTCTAAAATCAAGGAATCATCAGGGTCATGTTCCCTCTGGAGGCTCTAGGGGAGGATTTTCCTTGACTTTTCCTAGGTTCTCACAGCTGCTGCCAATCCCTGGAGTTCCCTGACCTGGACAGGCATCACTCCAATCTGGCTCAGTTGTTACACGGTGTTCTGCATGTCTCAATCTGTGTGTCCAGATTTTCTTTTTATAAGGATACCAGTCACTGGATTGGGACTAACCCTAATCCAGTATGAACTCATCCCAACTTGATTACATTTGCAAAGACTCTATTTCCACACATTCTGAGGTTCCAGGTGGACATGAATTTTGAGGAGACATTCAACCCAATGTAGACACTGAGTATCGTCACCCCTGTGTGATACTACCTGCCATGTAAGATCCTGTTCTACCATCTGCACTGGCAGTGACTTGATGCACAGCTATCACAGAAGTCACCAAAGGAGGAGTCCCTGCGCTGGGACAAGATGGGACTAGATGACTTCCAAAATTCCTTCTGATTTGCACATGTGTGTTCAAGGCCTGCCGATTGCTCCCATTCTACTGATGTGCCAATTCAGCCCTCTCTTTTCATGCTCACTGCCAAGACTCGGGTTCAGCCCTTGTAGCTTCCAATTTGACACAGACACACTGCTTTCACATCACTCCCCCTGACAAACCCTCACCAGCTCACACCTGCCTGAAAGCAAAGTTCTGTATCTTGACCTCAACATCTTCCTTTACCACCTGAACTCCTAAGATGACACTAATTTTCAAGCCAGTCTGGTCCTTCAACTGGCACAATCTCACCTTCACACCTAACCTCATACTGGCTGCAGAAGAGAATCCAAACTGTGTTTGGAAGACCATTTACTCCCCTTCCATGCACCCTCCCTGGACCAGCCCGTCCAGCCCACAGCACTTCTGCATTTCAACGATTCTTCCTGCTTGCAGAAGCACTGGACCCTAATCTGTCATTGCCCTGCACTGTAAATGATCCACTCATGGAGATGGGGCTGCAGCAACACTTAGGCAAAGACAACACAAGAGCTGTAAAATCAGACAGATTTGAATTAGATTCCTGACTCTAATACATAATGTTTAAGAACTGAACAACAGGAGTTTGAGGCTGCAGTGAGTGATGATCACGCCACTGCACTCCAGCCTGGGTGACAAAGTGAGACCCTGTCTCCAAAAAAAAAAAAAAAAAAAAGAAAGAAAAGAAAAGAAAAAAGAGCTGGGCAAATTCCTTACCCATTCTAAACCTCTGATTGCTCATCTGTAAAATGGAAATAATACTACCTACCCCACAGGGCTACTGTCAGTGTTAAGTGAAATAATGTATGCAAACTTTCAATGCAACATCTGACATAAAGCATACTTGTAAATTATGTGTCAATAAACATACTTATTTTTATTATGGTAAATGGATCTAACTTTTGCCTTTAGGTCTGGGGATCAAGGCACAGATCCTGTGTCCCTCTGGCACCTAGCAGCACACTGTCAATGACTACTCAGAGTGACAGACATCAGTTCAGATGAGAACCCCAGAGAGCATTTAGCTACCATCCTTCTTCTTCCTCTTCTTCATTTTTTTTTTCTTTTTTAGTGTGAACAGCAAATTTTGCTTAAAATTCTGGGACACAGAGCAAGTTTATATCACAGAAAAGCAAATGGATTAAAAGAATATCAGAGATTATTTTATTTTCTTTTATTTTGAGACAGAGTCTTGCTCTGTCACGCAGGCTGGAGTGCAGTGGCACAATCATGGCTCACTGCAGCCTTGACCACCTGGGCTCAAGCGATCCTCCCACCTCAGGCTCCCTACACCCTGAGTAGCTGGGACTACAGGCATGTACCACCATGCCTGGCTGGTTTTTTGTTGTTGTTGTTGTTTGTTTTTTTGGTGTGTAGAGACAAGGTCTTGCTATGTTACCCAGGCTAGAGATCCTTTTAAAATGCCTTTCTGCTAGGTTGTTGGGCCATCACGTCTCCTTTGTCTCCTTCTCCTCTCCTAGCTTCTCTGGATTCCATCTGTTTCCTATGCTGAGAAGTTTGCTACCTACCTAACCCTCAACCTCTTTGTTTTATGAATGGGAAGGCTGGGACCCAGACAGGGCAAGTGACTCACCCAATGTCACAGAGCTATTAAGTGGCAGAGCCACGATTGATCGGGCCGTGACTATTTTCCTACATGATATATTGAAATCAGTTTGAACCTCGTTTTCTCATTGGCAAAACAGGGATACTAATGCCCACCTCCCCGTTTGCTCTGAAAATACAGAATCAAGGGCCAGGCCAGTGGTGGAAAAGACCAGGTGTGAGATGAGACATGGTAACCACCACAGCCTGCAGTAACTGGGCCCGGTGGGGCTAGGCAGATCAGGAAGCACAGGCCCTGGTGGCAGCCACCCCTTAGCTTGGCTGATGCTGCCCTGATGGAATCATCCTGTAGTGCCACATCTTCTGATTCTTCAAGAGAAGCCCAAAATTTGGATTTTGGTGTCATATGTCTCTATTTAAGTAGATTCAAATTTAAAACACCACAGGCTAAACAAGCAATATGCAGGCTGATTTCAGCCAGGAGTCACCACATTTGTGACCTTGCATCCAACAACAGATGTGAAGCCGTTTGCAAACTGCCAAGTAGCAGACGAATGGGAAGGAAAGGCTGACCTACAGTGACTGGAATGATCTATCTACCCAGGAAGCTTCTGCAAATTCTCCCGGGAGCCGTGCTCCCACCTGAGTGATTTCACCCAGCCCCACAGCTCCTTGCCTACTGCCAGGAAGGCCACAACCACAGCTGATCTCATCCTGCTGTTAGCCTAGTGGCAGCAGCTTGGATGCCTGGCTGTCAGCTGAGAAATTTGCCCATGCCTTATAGGGAAACCACCTCCCCACCCAGAGTCTCATTAAACTGGATGAGTTGCCTCCAGGAACACGCTGAATCTCAGTCTCACCCTGGAAGACACTGCAGGGCTCAGGCTGACCTCAGAATTTGGATCCCAGCCTCTCCTGAGGTAAGGCAGGCCCAGGTGAGGTGAGCAGGCTGGCTGGGGCGAGCCAACCAGGACAGGAGGCCAGCGATAGGGCTAGACTCTTACAAAAGAAGATGGACAAGAGCCTCTCCAACCACTCCTTAAAGGTATTTTCTTAGGTCTGGGCAGGTAGAAGCCTCAGGAACTAGGCAGCCAATCCTGCACTCCTCACCCCCTCTTCTTCCCCAGTGTGCTTCTGGAGAGGCAGTTTTTTGGGGTTTTTTTGGGCGGGGACAGGGTCTTGCTCTGCTGCCCAGGCTGGAGTGCAGTGGCGCAATCTTGGCTCAGAGGCTGAGATGGGAGGATTCACTAAGCCCAGCAAGCAGATGCTCAATCAATCTTCCCACCTCAGCCTGCTGAGTAGCTGGGACTACAGGCATGTGCCACCATACTCAGCTAATTTTTCTATTTTTTTCTAGAGATGAGGTCTCACTATGTTGCCTAGCCCGGTCTCAAACTCCTGAGCTCAAGCTATCCACCCACCTCTGTCTCCCAAAGTGCTAGGATTATAGGCATGAGCCACTGTGTCCGGCCTGGAGGCAGTTCTTAAGGCTCTGGCCTCTCTTCTCCTTGGTCTCCTGTCCTCACAAGCTCTTCACCATAAAAATCAAAGACCCTGCAGGGCCCTTGAGACCCTGGAGGGTCTAAGAGGATGTATTTGCTCAGAGTAGCCGGGACTCTTAGAGATGTAGAAGATGGGATGGTGTGAACAATCAGGGAAGCTTCCTGCCAGGAGGGTAAGCCCCTCCCTGCTCCAAGGACCCTGGGAAGAACAGTCCTGTGGCCAAGGTCACTCAGCTCAGCAAGGGCTGAGTGACACCCCCAAGTCAAATCCAGTCTAGGGCCAGACAGTGTTGCTGGCACTATGGTGTCATCATGCTTGTCTGGTACCAACCACTGACTTGCTGGGTAACCTGCACAGCCTGTCTAGCCCCAGGTTACAATTTTGTCATCTGGGGAAGAGACAAGTAATGTCCACCTATATGACTGCTGCATTAATTAAATTATGAAGCCTTACATGAGAAATACTGTGAGGCAAAACTCCAGCTGTTTTCCCTCAGTGGTGACCCACATCTGGCTCACAGTGCCAGCTCACTCAAGACCAGATGATAGAGTGCACCTGCTGAATGAATAATAAATAAAGAACGGCACGGCACAAGAACTGCTGCATAGGTGGTACTCAGTAAAGTGTTTTATACCCTCATGGATACCAAAGCTCCTTGGTGGATGTTGGTGGTTTTGGATAGCCCATAGTTCCGGCTGACTTTAGCATTGGTAAAAGGACCAAGATGCTCTCTGGGTCACCATCCCAGTGCCATGTGCTTGGACAACTGATCTTATCCCCAGATCCAGGGTGGGTCCTGGTTGGTTTCAGTCAAACACATCCCATGCCCCTGCCATAGGGAGTGGTTCAGTGACAAGTATGTGACCAAAATCAGGAGAGCTAAAGGCTCGCTAGGGGCTTCAGGCAAAAAGCTTCCTTGTCTCCCATAGGAGATGCTCTCTCTCTGGGAGAGATGAGTTTTTTCTGCTGGACACAAATGAGGGCTTCAAGGCCCCTAGAAGCTGCTAGCAGCCAGGGGAGCCAGACTTAATATGAAACAGGCACCAAGCAAAGAGTACAGACAAGACACCAGAAAACCTGATGCTCTGGTGACAATCTTGAGCTGCCGGATCAAGCCTCACTTGAAATCAGCACCATTCTAGACTTGTAAGATGTGTGAGCCAGCCTCAGTTGTATTACTTTTTCTAAAACCAAAAGAATTTTAACTGATGTACCTGCAAACCCAAAAAATAATCAAAAGGGCCGGGTGCGGTGGCTTAAGCCTGTAATCCTAGCACTTTGGGAGGCTGAGGCAGGCGGATCAACTGAGGTCAGGAGTTCAAGACCAGCCTAGCCAACATGGTGAAACCCCATCTCTACTAAAAATACAAAAAAAAAAAATTAGCTGGGTGTGGTGGCGGATGCCTGTAATCTCAGCTACTTGGGAGGCTGAGGTAGGAGAATCACTTGAACCCAGAGGCGGAGGTTGCAGTGAACCAAGATTGCGTCATTGCACTCCAGCCCGCGCAACAAGA